>NC_028352.1:16829318-16883115 GCF_000741045.1 Vigna radiata var. radiata | reverse complement strand
TGTTCATAGTCACGAGTTTTAATCGACTTGGTTCATAATGAAGTCGACTTAAAACTTGCAGTTATGCCACACAATATAAGTTCATAAAAATGCATNTGATTTTCTCTTCAAAACATATGTAATGCAATCATAAATGATGTATCAGATATAAGCTCAGTGAGTGTGCATTCATATATCAAGATCAAATTAAACATGTTCAATAAGATATCATCCACAATGAGAAATAGAACATGTAACACAAAACAATACATGTGTTATTAATAATGTGTTGTTATCATAAAAAATCAGAGTGATTAGAGCATTGTGAGATTAAGGTTAGCTAAACTAGTGCTTCCCTTATCAACAATCTCAATAAGGTTGACTACTAGTTCAATTGCATATGTTTCAATCCCTGATTAACAATAATTATCCACTTCTCTCATCTCTAATCCAACACGAATTAACCAATTAAGCGAAGGATAATACAGTCTTTAAAAATGTGAATTAAGCAAGCACAATGCATATGTTAATCACTTTTTTCACACGAGATTAATTAACTAAGCAAAAATTAAACCAAAGTGCAAAATAGATTTAACATTATGGAAGGTATGAATAGCGAATTCCAAGACATTTCAAAAATCTCAAAGAACAAATGCAAACTCCCTAGTGCCCAACCCAACAAATTCAATCTTCCATTAAACTAAATACAAAATAGAATTGAAACATAACCGTAAGCAAAATGTAAACAGAAACAAAAATGAACTTTCCAAAATGGAATTGAAACTGGAACACCAAATAGAAAACGAACTCAACCCAGAAAACGCAATTCTATATCAAAAACACAAGTAGAAAACATAACAAAATAGAAAACGAAATTGAAAATGGAGAATGAAAGTGCAAAGGACAAAAGCAAAATGGAGAATGAAATTGCAATAAAATGATAATATAAATTCAATACAAAGAAAGAGAAAAATGAAAATAAAAGCCAAAACCTAAGGGAGCCTTCTCCTCTCCAAAAACCTGTAAAACGTCCAAATGTGCAGAATGAGTGAGTATGAGAGAGTCCCCCCCTTTGGGCACTAAACTCTAGGTAGTAAGTCAGCCCCCACAATTGGGTTTCCCCAAAAATGGACCCAATAGTGCTAAGTCTGCCCAAAAATACAAATCTGGAAACAACATAAAAAAACGCAAATAAAAAATAATGCTGATGTAGATGAACGAAAATGACATGGAAAATGGCATGGCCGCTCTCTTGATGTCCTAAAGTACATTTCCTAAAATTTCCCTAAAAGTAATAATGGAAATAAATAAGCCCAGATAATTCAAATTAATTAAAATAGGAATTATTTTTCAAATTAAACACAAATAGCAAAATTGATGAAATATTGGACATTTAAGAACAATTCCCTGATTAAATATAGTACAAGAAGCTAAGTAAATAGGAGAATAATTGATTCATCATTAGTAGACCAATCCTCCTAAGCACTTGATATGACCCAATAAACTTTGGCATCAACTTCCTTTACTTAATAGCCCTCTCAACTCTTGTTGTTAGTGTCACTCACATAAACACATGATCTCCAACTTCAAACTCCAAAGGTCTCCTCCTTTGGCCAGCGTATGAGTTTTGCCTACTTCGTGTTGATCTCATTCACTCTTGTATCATTTTCACATTATTAATAGCCTGTTGTAACAACTTTGGGCCTACAATCCCTAATTCACCATCCTAAAACCAACAAAATGGTTTTCAACACCTTCCATGCAAAGCTTTAAATAGTGTCATCCCGATGCTAGAATAGTAACTATTATTGTAAGTAAACTCAAGCAATGGTAGAATCTTGTTCTAGCTCCTTAGATGATCCAAAACACATGCCTTCAACAAATCTTCCAAAGATTAAATGGTTCTTTCATATTGTCCATCAGTTTGAGGAAAATAAGTCGGGCATAACCTCAATTGTGTGCCCAAAGCATTCTGCAAAGTCTGCTGAAACCTAAAGGTAAACCTTAGATCTCTATCCAAAACAATACTTGCAGGCACCCCATGCAAATGCACAATCTCACAAATATACAACTCGGCCAACTTCTCCAACGAAATTTTTTGGTTTATCAACAAGGAATGAACACACTTAGTTAACTTGTGCACAATTATCCAAATGGAATTATGTCCTTTCCATTATTTAGGAAAAATGAGTTACAAAATCCATAAATATATTGTCCCATTTCTATTGAGGTATTTCAAACTGCTATAACATTTCTCCCGGTCTTTGGTACTCCACTTTTTCCTTCTGAAAAACCAAATAAGATGATACAAACTCTATCACATCTTTCTTCATTCCACTCCACCAGAACGAATCCTTCAAATCCTTGTACATCTTAGTCATACCAGGGTGTATACTAAGACGAATCTTATGACCTTCTTATAGAACCATTTTCCTTAACTCCAACTTTGTTGGAATACATAGAGCCTTTACATCCAAAGTTTTTTAAATGTTAAACATATGGCTTTCTTCCTTTAAAAAGTTCATAAGGAGTCATTTTCAAAATTGGTCTAATAAGCAACCGATTTAAAACATAGCAAGCAGTACTCAAAACATCAGCCCCAAAATATTAGGACATTAGATTAATTTAATAAAGCTCTAAAGTTCTTCTAGTGAACTATTTTCCTTTCTACAACTCTATTTTATTGAGGAGTTCTAGGTGCAAAAAAGTTGTGATTAATGTCATACTCTTAACAAAAATTTTCAAAAGATTCATTTTGAAATTCTCCTCCTTGATTAATTCTTAAAATTTTAATTTTCAAATCCTTTTCATTTTGAATTCATTTTAAAAAAATTTTAAAGGCTTTGAAAGTTTCACTTTTCAAGGTAAGAAAGAAAGTTCATTTATACCTTGACTAGTCATCAACAATCAAAAAAGCATAATAATTTTCACCAAAACATTTTATCCTTGAAGGACCAAAATAAATCCATGCAACAATTATAAGGGTGTAGAAATAACATTTTTCGAATGAAAATAGAATTTAACTTGTTTTCCCTTTTGATATGTTGCACAAGATTTATCTTTTGTAAACTTTAATTTTGGCAAACCAATTACTAAGTCTTTTGAAATAAACTTACTCAAGTGTTGCACATGAATATGAGTAGCTCTTTTATGTTGTAGTCATGAATTTTCTTCCTTAGTAACCAAACATGTTATGCTACTACTAGATGCATTTTCAAGATCAATCAAATATATATTGTTATGTCTTATACCTTTTAATTCAATCTCACTTGAATCTTTTTTATGGATGGTATAGTAATCACATTTAAAGGTTACCTTGAGTCCTTTATCACATAGTTGACTTATGCTTAATAGGTTATGCTTTAGCTCTTCTACATACAACACATCATTAATCATCAAGGTATCTACACCTTCAATATCAGTCATTCCAAGGATCTTTCCTTTATTGTTGTCTCCATAGGTGACAAAAACCTTGTTCCTTTCTCTGGAAATTTACAAATTTCTTCTTATCTCCAGTCATGTGTCTTGAACATCCACTGCCAAGATACCACATTAACATTTTAGATTTTGACGATTCTTTTAAAACAAAGGGAAAAACTTTTTAGGTACCAATAACTTGTATAAGTCCTTGGGGTTAGTGATATATTAAAATCATTTTATGACATGCACCCAAGTATATTTTTCATTAGGAACACCATAATGTTTGATATTGCACTTGTTTGAAGTGTGACCTTTTTCTATACAGTAAAAGCAAGTGATAATATTTGAATTTCTAGAAAAAGTAGTTCCTTTTTCAACCCATACTAGACGAGTTCTTTTAATTGGGTTCTTTCTTTTAGGAACACTTTGTTTTTTGAAAACCATTTTCTTAAGTATAGGTTTTTTAGCATTTTTGTTTGTGGTTGCCTCTTCGAGAAGTTTTTCCAGTATAAGCCTTCTTCTTCTTGAGGAATTTTGTTTCCTTCTTTTCTTCACCTTTTCTGTGGTTTGGACAATCTGCCTTAAAGTGTCCTCTTTCTCCACAACCATAGCATTTGTAGTTGGAAGAAGATCCTTGATTCTCATTCTTCTCACTTCTAAATTTTCCTTTTCCTTTGGACTTTATGAACTTGTTGAACTTCTTGATCATTAGACTTATGTTTTCATCATCTGAGTCTTTATCCTTCTTAAGGCTTTTGTTCGTTATAATTTCATACTTGAAGGCCAAGTTATTTTTCCTTCGTTGGTTTTTTTCTTCATTCAATCTTCCCAATTCAAGTTCATGCTCTCTTAACTTTCTAAAGAGAGACACCATTGACATGATTGCTAGGTTTTAGACAATGTTGTTGTAGTAAGCTTTGATTGTTATGACCTGTTCAAAGATTTCAAAATTTTTATATTTATTTCATTAGTATAAAAAAATTTAGCTAACCCGGAGAGATGATTAACGATATGAGTGAAACATATATCATTTCTCCTTGTTGCATTTAGAACATCTTTTATTGTCGAATCAATGAGTTCTTTTATGCTCACTTGACATCACCAGTTTCTTCATGGGTAACTCGAAGAACCTCCCACATCTCCTGAGCACTTTTACATACAGATATCATGTAAAACTCATCCAGGATTATGGCAGATGAAATAATATTCCTAACTCTAAAATCATATTGGGCTCTTCTGTTTTCTTCCATATTCCATTGTGAGAAGGACTTTGGTTCCTACATATCGTTAATAGATATAGTAGGCAAATGTGATCCATTTAACACAACATCCCTCACACCTTTATCAACAAATTCCAAAAATATTTGCATCCTTACTTTCTAGAAAGGATAATTTTCTCCAATAAAAAGAGGAGGTTTGTTAATAATATCATCTTCAACAAAGGTTTGTTTTACTGATAACGGTTCAAAAACCTTTATTTTTATACTTAAATTTGACACTAAGCACACCCTTTATGATTTAGAAACTAGCTTGAAATAATGTATTTTACTTAAGTTAGAGAATAAGAGAGTCAAAGGTGGTTTTCTTGGTTTTATGTTTGGTTTTCCTTGTTTTGATAGGAATAAACATGCATTGAATGAAGGAAGCTGAAGTAGGAAGGAGTTAGACTCAAGAGAAGAAGGAAAAGTGCTTAAAAGAAGAATCACAGGCACCGTTGAGTGTAATTTCACCGTTGAGCGCAATTTCACCACTGAGCGCCAACCTCTTGGAGGAGTTCTCTGGCCAACGCCTAAGTGCCAGTGCTGAGGGGAAAATCAAGTGTCGCAACCATCGCTCAGCGCCATTTTCACCGCTGAGCGCTGGCCTCTTCAGTGAAGCCATTGCCAGACGCCTGAGCGTCAACGCTGAGCGGCCTGTATGAGTATCGCGCCTACCGATGAGCAATAATCCAACACTGAGCGCCAGTTTCTTGGGCCTGGGCTATTTTCTGCTGATTTTAATGAACTATAAATAGATTTGCACTACTCAGAGAGGGGAGCTTTTGGCAGAAAGAGACGCAAAAACACACTTTTAACCCCTTGGAGGCGGATTTTGGATGCGGAAGCTCCAATCTACAAGTTCTAGGGTTTTATCTTTCACTCCTTTCATTAATTTCATCTAGTTTCACCATGCCTATGGTGAACTAAACCTCCATTGTTGTTGGGGAAACGATGTAATCCTTTGAAACTCTCATGCATTGAATTGTTTTGTCAATCTATATGCTTTACTTCATTAATTGTTAGAGTTTTTCCTTTATTCTCTATGCATGCTTTGTTTAATTCATTCAATAGCGTGATATTTGATTTTACTGATATAGACACATACGGGGAAATCTAGACATGGGGGAATTCTCTTGGGACCAATATTACCTAGACATAGGGATAAGAAGACCGATTGCCTTAAGCTTTTATGCGAATGTAATGCATGATCTATTGCTAGGGAGACAAGACATTGTAAACTAGTAATTACGAGTAGACTATCTTCACCGAGACACCAGGTTTAGGGTAAATTAGAAAGTGGCATTAACATTAATGAAGGAGTAGAATTCGTAAATACATGAGAGTGAATTAGGATAAGTCAAAAACCCCAACAACATAATTTATCCATACTATTCACCTGCGTATTTTGTTTGTTCAATTGATCAACCTTTGCATGCATGTTTAATTTTCGTTTTTGCATTATAAACACAAATTTTCGTTATTCAAGTCTTAAATAATCAACAAATCACATGAATGTCTAGGCCAATAAGTCTCTAGGGAAAACGATATTTGGTCTTACCCTTTATATTACTTGATACGATTCGGTGCACTTGCCGGAGTCTTAACATTTACTCCCACCATTTTTTAAATATTTGAAAAATTAGCAAAAAAAGATCTGATATTAGAATCGCATAGTGAAATGTTAGTGCAAAGCAAAAACTAAAAAAGGGGTGAATTGGTTTACTTAATAAAAATTGTGCTTTTTAAAAATTTTCTCTTTTATAAACTGATTTTATAGCAAAAATCGATTCTTTTAAAATAAGAAATATAAGGAAAGAGAAAGCTAAATAGGTAGTTTTATACTAGTTTGGACCAAAGGTCCTCATTTTCAGTTGTTAATCTCTCTAAAAAACACTTCTCTTAAAGACATAAGAAATGAATAACAATTACTTTGACACACAAAGGATGAATACACTAAGGAATCAAATGATCTTTTGACAAATAAAAAATGACTCAATGGAAACCTAATACTAAGAACTTGTTTAGGAACTTATAACAAGTATGAATACACTCATAAAATTCAAAGAAACCCCAAAAAAAACCGAAAACATAAAAATCCAAAATTTCATGCTAAAACTGGACAACTCTAACCTTTGTTGAATGTTTTACCCATAACTTTTTCTACAGAACTCTAATTGATATTATTTTTTCCAGAAAAATAGACTCAAAGAGTTTTCCATTGCCATATAGAACGTAGCATTTGAACGTCTGGTCTGGTTGTAGTTAATTTTTGAAATATGAAATTCAAACAACTCTTTGCACTAGATTTCAGAAAATGGGTAGGCTTCAAGTATTCAATGTTTTCAATTTTTTTTTTCAAGTTCAACAAAGATGTGATGACATATATGATACAAGACTTAGGACAAAACAATAAGATCATATAATCAAAGAAAATGACACAAAAGATGACCTAAACCCATGACATAAAGCCATAAACTTTGCACACACATACAAATAGAAAAATTGGAAATCCTAGGCACACAACATGGATGATTCAAGAAGAACAATTAATTTGAATCAATATTTCAAGACATACAACATAAACTCATGACTCAAATAACATATTAGACATTCTAGAAAAGATGAAACGACAAAGAATTCACAAGAACACAAATGGGTAAACAGAATGGGTAAGAACTTTTAAGCACTTATCTTTTGAAGACTTCCAAGATAGTGACCATAACTCTGATACCAAATGATGGAAGTTGCTTTAAGGATGCTCCTTCAACATATGATGATCTTCCAAATGTGTTGATGAATCTTCTTCATTTCTTCCAATCTCTTAGTCTTAGTTTAAATTGATGCTCCCTTCATGAATCTTCGTTTAGTTTCCAAAACGGATTCCAACAACTTCCCTACGTTGATGGATGATTAGAGAATTTGTTTCTAACACTTATGTTTCTGCCTATCATATTCTTCTAATTAAGTATTTTCATATTCTTATATCGTATAATGTTATTTTATTAAACTTTAAAACAGGATAGTGTTTAGACATATATATCATATTGACATTTTGTCAAAAAATCATCCATTACACTTCATTATATTTAACACACATAGTTCAACCATTATTTTTCGTAATGGTGATATCATTGAGCTCAGTTGAGTGGCCCAAATTGTTTGCCACGTCTACTAAACATGAACAATATCACTTGTATACCTTTGATACTACCATCCTAACAACATTATCATGAAGTTATTATGAGTGAATTTGATTTGATTATTAAAGTTTTAGAAGTAAAAATTGAATGAAATTATAAGATGGTTGGTGTCACGTGTTATACTTACACTACATGGGCCCCTCTATTGCGTGATTCGTTAAAAAGATACTTCAAATAGGACAATGGGCCACTATGGTTGACTTTTCACAACCCAATAATGGATCCATCATTATGCATCCGTTACCAATTACCACCATTCAATTTCATTCCATCAACCACAACCTTTATTATAATAATAACAATGATAAATTAATTATTCCAAGTCTTTCCTATGGTGTTTCTGAAACAATTGACCCTACTATATTCTTTTTTAATGATTTATTAACATATGTGCAATTTGTTTACCTTTTATATTATAGTCAGCACAAATTTATTTGAAGTCTTAGAGGAATAAAATAATTTAATAATATTTTTAGAATCTACGATAATGTTTCTTTTTTTAACGTTGTCTTTATATTTGTTAAAAAAACTTAGTGTGATCATTTTCGTTAGATCATTATTAATGTTATTCTTCTTTTATTTTACATGTAAAAAAATTGTGATTATATTGACATATGTCACCTTATTATTTTTTAAATGATATTAATGTTGATTTCATAAAAAAAAAAAAAAAAACTATACTGAATCTTATTAAAAAATATAGGAATCATATTAAGTAAAAAAGAATTGAATCATCATTACAAATATAGGACAAACGTTTTCAAACTAATGAAAAATTAAAGATTTTATGAGAAGTAAAATCGAAAATTGTATGTTTGAAAGGTTATAAAGTAAAGAATTCAAATTTAGAAAAGAATGAAGAAAACAATTTATTTTACTTCATTAAAAATGTATTTAAATTTAATATTATTAGTTATTTTTGAACATGATCCTTAATGTATGATAACCAAAAACTTTCCATCCGATTTTATTAAAAAAGAAAATGTCTTATCGTTTAACTTAAGTCAAACACAAAATTTAATGTATAACTCAACAAATTTTCATAAGAATCATAATATTTTAATAATTTTTTTAACAATAGATTATGTGTCAAGTATTTATTAGTTTGTGTATTAGAAACGAACTAATCACAAGTTATCACGTAAATGCTTATAAAAAAATTGTCGAAAAAAAAGTTGTTAAAGGTATGTTTATAATAGCTTTTTCAATATTTTTGCATTCATGCTTGGAGGGCTCAAAAACACATGCAAAACAACGAAGCAAAGACAGCTTCATTTGGTGACAGGTTTGTCTTCTTTTGAACTTTGTTTTCTTGCTTTGCCACTCACTATCATAATATGCATGAATCAAGAGATTCTTACTTATCTCCTACCACCTCATCTTTTAAGGTTAAAATAATAAACATTTTTTCTTTCAAAATTATTGTTACAACTATAGTAATAGAATTACTTTTTTTTTCTCACATAAATAGTTCTTATTAAAAGATTAAAAATTAGTCCTTTGATCAATTAGGAAAAGTAAGGCTTGGTAAAAATATGACTGCAAATTTTATTAGAAGCATATAACATTTGCCAACTAAAGACACACACCATATTTTATAGGATGTTAATTTTTAAACAGTGAAAATGACTAAAATCAGATTCATTTATTAGGGCAAGAGGATTGTTGGGAAATTTCAGCTTTTGTCAATGATTTTGAGGACAAGGTGGTTGAGGGATTTTATGTAAAATAGTCAACAAATAATGTTATATATATATATATATATATATATATATATATATATATATATATATATATATAATAACACTAAAATAAGGTATTATTGAAGATAAATTTGATCCAAGAAGTAGTTTCTTCTATGGACTAATTATCCTCATCAAGGAATTTAGTTAATTTAATTGATAGCATAAAATATACTTAAGATGGTATATGTTTATAATATTATATGTGTGTTAAGAAACATTTACAAAAATTTAAAAGTAACCTATTTCAGCAATTATATATAACATTAAGGCTGTTTTTAAATTAATACAAGACATAATTTAGATTGTTTCTTATAAAAGAATGTTACTTATAATAGAGGAAAGAGAATACTATTTAACATGTGATTACTATTGAAAATAATTTTTTTTTGAAGTGAACAAGGGTGTATCTACCATCATAAATTATTAATAGTTTGAAAATTATTAATATATATTCAATTTTAAAATTAAATTATATTTAATATACTTTTAGAATACACTATTAAAATCGACCACAATTATTATTATTACTGCGATTGCAAAAACAACTTTAAAAAAAATAAAATCCATGTAATGTTTTGTTGCACCGCATTGTTTGCTTTAGTGAGAAAATGGAAAAGAATCTAATGAAAGTAATAATAATAGATACGTAAGATTTAAGGGTTTTTGTTGTTAGATATTACACATCATGCATTATACTTCTTTTGACAGCAAACAAGTTCATTAAGAATGATTCCATAGTTTCTACCTTACGCTTCTCTTTTTTTGGTGGAGACTTTCTTTAAGAATATAAAACTAAACCTATTAATTTCAGAAAATGAATCAACAGAACAATCTTAAATTATCACTACTTTTCGCTTTTTGTTATATATATATATATACATATATATATATATATATATATATATATATATATATATATATATATATACACACACACACACACTTGTCATGTCCCATATCTTATATTTTTTTCAATTTAACCATATTTCCATGTCCATGTTATATCCGTTAACCGTATCTCCATGTCCGTATCCGTGTATCCGTGTTGTATGTGTCCGTATCCATATGTAGTACGTGATGAAGACATGAACCTTGAATTTAAATGAGACATGCAAGAGGGAAAACTTGTACAAAACTCCCATTTTTTTAAAAAGTACAACATGAATCAGGGTATATATATATAACCCCAAGAAAGAATAAAATTAAAATCACAATTAGTAAATTATCTATTGGTCTCTCATTTGTGAAATCTATCTATTCTCTCATGTAGTGTATATATATATATATATATATATATATATATATATATATATATATATAAAAGCCTTCCCTAAAGAACCTTGTTCATATAGGCTAATGCTAACCTCTCCCAAGTATACAAGGGGAAGAAAACTGAGGAAATAAAACACAACCACCTCTCTTCTAATAAATGGAATGAGAAAGATCATAAGAATGGCAGTGATAGCTTTCTGAGCTTTCTTTGCTTTTATATACCCACAAATTCTATTCATCATCTGATTCCAGAGTTGGGGTCTTAGAGCAGGTCTCCTTTTGATGGAGTTCCAACATTTTCTTTTCTGGATTGCAGAGACCTGTAGGTGAACAGCAGATCATTAGGATAAAATCTTCCATTTTCAGGAGCATATATATATATATATATGTGTGTGTGTGTGTGTGTGGACATACACATAACAAGAAGTTAAATGCAGACTACAAAGTATAAAAGATCCTCTCAAACGATTTAATCATATAAACTCACCAAAAACAGATTCCCAATTTGCGGATTATTTCATGACTCAAATACGGATAAGGTCATTATTAAATATTTTGTAGGAAGATATTTCATTATTTATTTTGATGCTACAAACTTCAGCAGCTCATCCATTAAAAAGGTCTTTTTAACAAAATTTTTCCTTTGAAGAGATGATCTTTAGAGGGAAAGGGGAGGGAAGAGAAATTTTCATTTTAACTAGAATCCCTTATTTGAGATTATATTAAAATGAAGGAAATAAAAATGGCAGATTATGATGTTACCTTTCAATGAT
The DNA here is from genome assembly GCF_000741045.1 of Vigna radiata var. radiata. Classification (NCBI taxonomy): domain Eukaryota; kingdom Viridiplantae; phylum Streptophyta; class Magnoliopsida; order Fabales; family Fabaceae; genus Vigna; species Vigna radiata. The sequence continues at coordinate 16,871,467 of NC_028352.1, read as the reverse complement.
AATGATCCTTTAACATCCCTTAATTTATTTTTATAAACATCATCTTAGTTTAGAAATTAAAAAATATCCTTCCCTTTTTCCATCCAAACCGCTCCATCGATATTTGGAGACAACATTGAATAGCTCAAAACAATGCACCATGAGGTAGCCCATAATAACAATTATTTTATGGGATCCCTATTCATGAATTTCATACTTTTAAGATTCTCCTAGAAAATTCTGTCTTGCAAAGCACCAAATACTGATGCTGTTGTAACATCATTGTTCAAAGAGAAACACCAACCTGAACACTTTGGAATATCCCACACAGCAACAGATGTGGCTGTGCAGTCTGTAGCACAAAGTTCATGATTATTCTCATGGTTGACGTTCATAGCTAGCATCCAAGCTCCAATAGTAACATCCTCATTGCTGAACATTCGGAAACTGAAACAATGCAAAAGCATTATATTGAAGTGAGAAAGAGGTTATGTATTGAACAAGGTCCATATCATCATATTTATACATTGTAACCACCAGCCCTTTATATCAAAAGGAAATTTAAGACTTCAAACTCCAAAATATGATATTGTTTAGGTAACAAAGAGTATAGCTCTCAATCCATTTGCACCAGTGAGAAAACTAACAAGACTAGGCAAAGATTAGGGCAGTATCTCAACTATTTCTTTTATGAGATTAGAAACTGAAATTATCCAACCTAGCACACAAATCTCCTGATATTTTTGTTTTCCTTGTGCATTGCATACCTGCTTAGAAATGGATCAGCCCAAAAAACATTTTTATATCTAAACATCAACGAGTGTATCGAGCGAGTATTAATTCCTACTGTGCCCAATAAACTACAAGAAAGATTTGTGATTCTACTGTCTACTTAAGGTCATGTGGCCATGCAAGTTCTGGAGGAAAGAATACTTGCCTGTCATTCCTAAGAGCAACCAAGCTTGAGACAACATCAGCAGAAAGAGCATAAATAGGACCATAGGCATGAAGAAAATACTCCTTTCCAAGCAAATTAGACAAAGGCTCATACCTACAGGATTTTATCAGAAAAAGTACTCCATAAGAAAAAGTATGATAAAATGCTGGTTACAAGTTGAGGCCTTAAGTGTAACAATGTGGTGAGGCTAGATACCATACTACATCAGCATTTTCAACCCAAAAAATATAACGGTGACAAATAGTGATAATGAGGTCTAAAACAAAATTGGCAATGAAGTGCCACATTAAAAGGTTTGAAATTGTTTCAATCTTGTAATTTTATGATCATTTCTTGGGGATCAAGTTTACAACCAACAATTCAAAGCCTTATCCCATTACGTGGGATTAAAAAGGTCATTCCCCAACAGTATCTATCGTTAACAATAGAAGAGCGATTAACAAATATTTTATTTTAATTGAGTAGACAAAGTATATTATATATACTTTGAAGAAAGATAGCTTTTATCTTTCGGTGTCTATTACTATTTAAGAAAATCTATCTGTTGTTAAATGAAAATTAAAGATGAAAACAAAAAGTAGTCGAATTCCACAATTATTTTAATAACATCCTGTGATGTAAACAATATTTATTTTGATTCAACCACAGTGAACCACTTTACTTTCAACTTTTGGATGAAAGTATATGCATTTCACCTTGAAAAGAACCTATGGCCTCAGAAGTATGATTAAAACAGGAATCTACATGCAAACTTATCTTACATTATCTCTCTTGCGATAGTAGTTGTTCGTTTGTAAATGTAACAGCTAAATAGTATTCATAATTTATATTTCTTTCTCAGGCAAATAGCCTCATCAAGTAGAGACCTCAAGTTCTACAGATTATTCTTGTTTCATTGTTGGTGTAATTTATTAATGGCATAATTTTTTTGTTCGTTTGTAAATCTAACAACTAAATAGTATTAATAATTTATATTTCTTTCTCAGGCAAATAGCCTCATCAAGTAGAGACCTCAAGTTCTATATATTACTCTTGTTTCATTGTTGGAGTAATTTATTAATGGAATAATTTTTTTATTTCTGTTGTGTAAAATTGTGTCAAGCTGAAAGTGCGGAGATGGGAAAATTCATCTATACAGAATCAAACTACAACTTTTAGGATAAACTAAAATCATCAAAACAAAACTAACCATTTGAGTTTTGGATCAGTGAAAACAGGTCCTTTTTTCATACATCCTATGTATGTCTGAGGATGAGATCGTTCTTTGGCCAGTAGCAATGATAGACGATCTGAAGACAGATTAAAAATATGAACATAAATCTTGATTAGAATTGTAAAATGTCATCTCATAAAGGAAGTTCTTCAATGTATTTACCACAATAAGCATTAAAATATCAAGTCACCTGGCCTTAAATATATGTCATCATCAGCTTTGACATAAAATTCAGCATCAAAAAGAGCATAAGCAGCTTTGAAGAAAGCTAACCTGTGATGAATGAATTTTCAATTTAGCAATTACAATACAGAAAAAAAAAAAAATGTAGTCATTCTCAGCACACACGTTTTGTATGGGAGCTTACTGTACTCCTCTTGGATATCCAACAAAATGAAATCATCATATTCTGCTACTTCCTTATGAAGTGCGGACATCTTTCCTCTGTCACTTGTTCTACCAATGATAAACCTAAATGCCAACCCAGTGGCTTCTTCCAAGCTGCAAGCAACAGTCAATAATTAAAATGACAGCACCAACTTCCTCCATTCACAAACCAGCTTCCCTCAAAATATCCAACCCACCAACAAAATACAATCACCAAATTTACATAACTTCAGACACTGCAATCTACATTATAGCCGAATCCAAACCAAGCTAAATTAACAGAAACGAGAACCTAGGATGTGGGACATTCAGAAACAGTTTTACAAATAAGGTTTGCAAATCAGTAATACTCAAATTCACAATAAAATACAGATAACCATCACCTCCCATCCATTTTCACTTTCCTTTCCACCCTCTCCATTATAATATATTAATATCAATGTTGTAAAATCCAAATATAAATGACGAGTATCACTACAAAAAAGATCATGGTTCATGTACATTTCCAAAACTATAGCTGTATATAAAAATACTTCACTTAAATATACTAAAAGTCCCTAAAAATATGACCTTTAAGGTTTACTCCCTACAAAAGGTTCTTAGTTTTTCATCCCTACAATTTACAAAAATCACATGCCTCTAGTCCATGCTGAAGGACGAAAACCACGTCATTTTTGTTAAGTGAAAAAATGAATAAAAACTTTGATGAACTAAAACAAAAAATATATCTTAAACCATTAAAAGTAGAAAAAAAAAATACATACTTACAATATCATTTATTTTTGAAAAAAAAAGACTTTTCTTTTTAACTTCTATATTTTAGAAGAAAAGAAATTATAATTATTTGATGCTTCTAAAACAATGTGTTGCTTGATAGTCGTTATTAACTGAGTGTTTGGATTGGGGAGTGGTTTGGGGGAGAGTGACTAGATGTTAGGAATCCAGAATTGAAAAGAGAAAGAAGAGTAATATTCTTATTGTATAAATTGAAAAGAACACAAAAATAGGAAAACACTCTTCTCCAAGGGTTTTCCTTTCACAAAGAGCTAAAGCTCAATCTACAAAATTATCCAAAAGTTCCCTCCATACCAGGAGCCCCCAACTATATAAAGGAACCCTTACTCACCCTAACAACCTAACTCAACTACTTTTTAATATGTTTCCTCCTATCTATCATATACATTATATCCTATCACTAGATGGATTTGAGAGGATTGTGGTGTTGTTTGGATCAAGGGATTTGGAAGGATAGAGGAAGAGATTTGATTGATGTGAATGATGATTTGGATTCACAAACGCTATCACATCATTCACATCAATCAAATCTCTTCATCTATCCTTTCAAATCCCTTAATCCAAATAACACCACAATCCCCTCTCTATCTCCTCAAATCAATCCGCTCACTCTTCTTCAAATCCACTCCACAATCCAAACACTTAGTGAATGGAATACATCATGACAAATCTGTTATAATATGTGTGGATGGATTTATAATTTCTCCTGCAAATCTGCACTTTTGAATCACTGCAAATCAGTGGAAACAAATGCATGGATTAATCGCAAATCCATCCTTTTACACATTCGGAAACTATGCATACGCGGAAACAAACGCAGCCTAAGACAGAACAAATGTCACCCCACTCCTAGTCCAGATACAAACTTTTGATATTGCACTACACATTTCTGAATTCCTAACATCCGGGCCCCTAAACAATTTCCCAGAAGAGAATTAGTAACATCACCGTAAAAAACTTTGTTCTCACATCAAAACTCAAAAAAAAAAAAAAAATCATCTGCAAAACCATTCACTTTTCTCAAAACCCTATCACTAAAAATAAAAGACTTATATGCAATTTTGGTCCTCCTTATGTTTACTTGTACAACTTTGGTCACCATTCTTCTGATGGAGTAATTTTGCAACAGAATTTGATATCATCAACCACCTCGTACTTAATTATCAGACTGATACAAGTCAAAAATCTTTTTTTCTATAAGACTATTCAAACCATGAATGAATACAATGGGAACAAGCGAGGTGAATAAACTCACATAATCACTCAAATGCACAAGTGTTATCTCTACATCATTAGTTACTAACAGATCAAACAGTTAATTAGGCAAGAGATAGTAATCCCTCAATCCCAAAATGAATATTAAGAGAAACTGATACAATGTCTTTTCATATATTATGAATAACAAAAATGAATATGTTACTTATTAAATCAATTTCATTAAGTTGAGAATAATAAGAGAATATAAAATTGGAGGGCATACAAGATCCCTCTTGTGATCTTCTATTTATAATGATAGAAACTGATACAATGGAAGATGAAAGATCAAAAGACTACCCTAAATTCCTAGGTACAACTCAGAGTGCACTAGAATTCTAGGTACAAGACTAAGTACTAATCATGATTACAGCATATAAATGGTTCCCAATGCACTACTTATTACTTATTTCAACACATTATACTATTGTCACTCTTCTCAATAAATACATTACTTTTATTCGTTGCAAAAGCAAAACATTCTCTTCAATATTTTTTGGGAGCAGATTAAGAATAAAATAAATGAAAACCAAAATTAAGAACAGAAGTTCATTTGAATTTCTTTTATAGACTCTCCAGGTTCGATCTTAGTAGAAACAATTATGTCAGACTTTACTTATCTTTCGGTTGAGTTTAGTCTTAGGAATAACCTTAGGACACTGGTGAATCATATCCATGGACCAAAGAAACCACACTCATCCTGGCAAAGAAGAACTAGATGTTATTGTTAGCTAATTTCAACACTATTTAGATGTGAGACAAATGGAGGTACCCAATTTTAACAAATGAAAATATTCCAACACTGAAATCGCTCAATTGAACATATAGTAACCAAATTTGGACAAATGCAAAAGATCACAAAAACTGCAACAGCAACAACAACAAAAATAAATGCATTATATCATAGATGAGGTGGAGTAAAGGGATGACACGATACTATTTGGCAGAGTTAAAAAGCAAAGTTTGAGGACTAAAACTGCATTTAAGCTAAAAAAACACAATTGGGGAGGAGTTAGAAGAGATAAAGCGAATACCGTTGAAGGCCTTGGCGATCAGAGGGAAACCACGTCTTCCTTAACGCCTCTCTTCTCCCAGCGGATCCAAATCCCGTTTGAACGCCCACAAACCCCATCACCTTGTGCCTCTCTCCATCTCCAACACCGACAGCAGCGTTCGCGTTGCCGGCGTGCTCCCAGACGACGCGCACCGATCGGGGGTGCACGTCGGCACAGCCACTGTGGCGAATCTGGGTTAGGTAGGGGACGATGGCGAAGAGGAAGAGGATGATGAGAACGGAGATGAGGAGGAGGGAGAGGGTGGATCTACGCGCGACGAAGGGCGAGGGGTGGCGGCCGTAGGGGAGGGCATAGGATTTGGGAGAAGAAGGCATGGCTCAGGGAATGGCGAAGGTGAAGATGAAGTTTGAGGAAGGTACGTTCATGGCACTCAAAAATGAATGAGTAGTAGTTGTTGTTAGAAACTAGAGACTAGAACAACAGTGAGCATAACGCCTAACGCCTATTTTTCTTACTGTTTTTTTTCATTAGACTAATAACTTTTTTTCATATGTAAAATAAATATAAAGACGTTAATACACACTTTTACACATTATATAAAAATAAAATAATCATAAAAATTAAATTTTTATGTATTTTTTTTAAAAAATAAACAATAAAAATAAAAATAATAATTTCAAATAAATGTAAATAATTTAGATATATTAAAATATATTCTTCAAATATTAAATGTAAGTTGGAATGCTACACACAATATGTACAAACACACGCGCGTAAGAAAATGATGAAAAAAATCTAATTTTTCAAATTCAATTTATAATTATTCAAATTTATATTATTTTGGATTTATTTAAATAAATTATTCTCAAAATTTAAACTTATATTTTTGAATTTTAAATCTAATCTATTTATTAAATTTAGATCGAATTTAGATTGGATAATTTTAAATTTCTAAAATCTAAAATTAAGAACATTTAAATTGAGTCAAGTTAGATTGGGTTTAGACTAATCTAGTCAGTCACAAAAAGTGAGTCAAGTAGATTTAGATTAAAGAACCAAGTCAAGTTAATCTAAGATTAAGATGAGTTATCATTAATCAAAAGTCTAGTTAAATCAATCCTAATAAAAGGTCTAGTTAGTCAATTAGTGATGAAGGTCAAGTCAAGTGAGTCCAAGACGAATGTTGAGTTGAGTCGGCTAAAGTCAAAGTTTAAGTCGAATCGATTTAGACCAAAAGTCAAGCCAAGTCAACTCATGTCAAAAGTCAAGTCGAGTTAGTCCAAATTGAAAGGTCAAGTCGAATCAGTTCGATCTAAAAAGTCGAATTAAGTCGGTTCATGCCAAAAATCAAATTGAGTTAACCAAAGATGAAGGATATATAGAGTCTACTTATATTAGATGTTATAAAATAACCCTTAGCTTTGATGATAACAAAACATTCATCCATTAATGACAAAAAGCTTAGTTAGTTTTGATCATAACAAACACCATATAAAAATGAAGATATATATGTTGTTATTCATATAATATATTTAGTTTTGTATATAAAAGGTCTCAAGTTATTGAATATCTTGTGATAACAAAAGAATCAAATGAATATTGTCATAAATCATCTGACGCTCGTACCTTATAATAGAAATAATATAAATGAATTATTTTCAATTCATACATTCTATGAATATGAAATTGATTATATGTGTTGAAGTGTTTTTACTTTAATACAATGCATATTCTTGAAATCGTTAACGTGTGATCATAAAATAAGGCAAAACCTATCAAGTCTATATTTGATAGTGATGAGATGTTGTAGCCTAAACTCATCAAATGCAAGAAGGAGATTAATTGATGAGACAATATTTAAGTCATACGTCTATAGAACCTCTTCTTATGTATTCTCCTTTAACTTCTTAATTGTTTTTATTTCTCTTATAATTTATGATTTGTATAGTTTTTTTTTTTTTAAATAAAATTGATAAGCTACAATGTTTAAAATATTTATAGATAATTAAATATAAATTAAATATTTTTCTAGAAGAAATTATATATTAAAATTGAAATTCCTTTAAATGTCAAACAAACATTTCATTTTATGTATGTATAGAAATATTTTATAAATAACTGACATAATTTGATTTATCTTGATTATATCTTATTACATCTAATTATGATATAGGCACCGTAAGGGCCACTAAATTCAGAAAAGAAGGGAGGCCAAGTGTATGCAAAAGGTGGACCAAAGTGCTGATGGTGTTGTTTATATAAACCAAAAAAAATCAACTATGAACATTTTCCCTGCTTACCACCTTCTTTCTCTAAACTTTTCCTGGGTTTATTTCCTCCTCTTTCTATAATCCTTTCTCTTCTCTCCCTTCTCTCATCACTTTCTCTTCACTAAACTATCTTCTCGACAATCAGGAAGCACATAAAGATTCCTAGCGTTGAGAGCTCGAAATCCCACCGATCAATTTAGTATTTTTCCTCTGATAAGTGTTTTTCCTCTTTTCAGTTCATTTTAGGGTTTTGATCATGCAATAAATCTGATTACATGTAACCCATTGTGCATCCTCTCAATTTTTAGTTTCGATTAGGTTCCAATTTTTAGTTTCGATTAGGTTCTAAGAAATTGTCTTCTATCATCAAATGATGATTTTTAGGTATTTTTAAGTTTCTCACGGTGCAAGGGGGCTAGTTGAATCATCCTGTATGCTTGGTTGTGCGTGTAAAGGTAAGGGAAGTTGGGGTTTTTAATTTCTGTTTAGTGAAATTGGAATTTGCATGATTATAATTATGTTTGGAAGTGTGAAACAATGTGAATGTGAAATTGTCTTGATGTTCTGTTACTGTTTGAACTGAAATTGGGTGAATTTGTATGTTAGAAATTGGGTGCCAATCGATACGTGAAGTATGAAACTGTGAAATTCTGATTAGAATCTGGTATGAGCAATATGTGATGATATAAATGAGGGTTTGATTGTTGTGAATCTTATCATGCAGGTAACTAGATAGAAAGATAAGTAAATTAAGGTATTTAGGCTAGATTGGAGGAAGAGGAGTAGTGATTTTGTAAATTAGGGGTAAGAGAGCAAGTTAGACTGTTTGGGTAGCTTAGTTAAGTCAATTCTGACTTGTTAGAAGTATCTAAAGGGTTAAAAACAATGTCTAAGTGGTAGATTTAGAATTTGGTATCTTGGTTGATAAAGATGGAGATTTAGAGTATAATTTTGAGCTTAATCACTAGGTAACGAGGTTAGGAAGTGTTAGAATTGATTAGACAAGTTTATTTCATCATATAGATCAAGTTAAGAGTGTTAGAAATTCACCAAAAAGCCTCGAAGGAAATTGTCCAAATTGAGATTTAAAGTGTATCTATGAGAGGTTAGTTTCTGCTCTGCACAATTCCATAACCCATGGAAAAATCCACAATCTGCTTGTGCACTTCTCCGTTTCAATTATGCAATTCCAGACGTAAATCCACAGGTTGTGGTAAAAACCACAACTCACTTGTGAAACTATCTGTTTTGCCTTCTGTTTTCTCAAGCTAAATCCACAGGGTGTGGAAACTTGCACAACCTAGTTGTGGAACACCCTGTTTTGATTCCTTTCTTCTTCTGCTTTGATTGGTTGATGATATATGGGTTTGGTATGAGCTAATATAGCATGAATGCACTTAGATGACTATAAAAATTTATGTTTGATGAAACAAGAGAGGATTATGAATTGATTGAATGTTGTGAATGGGGGTTTATCCCAACACTCTACTGGTCTTTCATTCTCACTTAGAGAGGATTGACGCATGTGGTGAGAGTAGTGGGAGGTCCTAGGGTAGGCGCTATCACTGGAGGCCTATCGCGCGGTAACAAACTAACCTTGTGTGTTGTAGGGTGAAACCCATTGGCAATGGCTTTGCAAAGTACTAGAGGCCACCACAAGTGCACAACCCGCCCCAGATCGACATTCATTCTAAGTCCGGACGAGCCTAGTGTGTCATAATGATAACGGTTGATTTTACGTGTTTGTGTGTGTGTATTTTGTGAACAAATCAACTCCTTCATAGCTTTTACCTTGTTTTATCTCACATTTAGTGTATTTTCTAGTTTTCTTGTGTTTTATTTAGTATATGCTTGTTTTTACCTCTAATCTCTATGTTTGAGTGTGTGAAATAAAGGAATAGGAAGCAATTCTAGTGGAGGAAAACAAGCAAGAACTCAAGGGAACATGTTTTGGGACAATAAAAGATAAATTTGAAGCAAATACCCATGTTGGACGCCTTTGGAATCGCAGAAGAGCCTTAATTTTAGAATGCTGTCAAAACCGCCCGAGCTGGGCGCCAGAAATCCAAGCTGGGCGCCAGAGTTGCAGAGAAATCCAAGCTGGGCGCCAGAATTCCAAGCTGGGCGCCAGAGTTGCAGAGAGATTCCAGGCTGGACGCCACAGAATGGGGCTGGACGCCAGAGAATGGGGCTGGGCGCGAGAAAGTGGCGCTGGGCGCGAAAACTTGCTGTAACTCACTTCTGATGCAGTGAAAAGTCGCGTTGGGCGCCAGGAATCCAAGTTGGGCGCAAATTTTCGCTGATATGTCAAAATGGGTTATTTAAACATGGGTCTCGCGATTTTTGGTGGACTTCTCCTCCTACACTTCATTCTTCACCTAGAGAGACTGCGAGAGGCCCTTGGAGGCTGTTTGGGGTGTTGGGAAACTCTCCCACTCCTCCTTGGGTCTTCAAGCTTCATCAATGGTGATTTTGCCCCTTTTGGGTTGAGGAAGAAGATGGGTCACAAATTGGAGATGGAGATGTGAAGGGGAAGCGCAAATGGAGCATGGAGCAGCTGCCAAGAACCTTGGGAAAGGCTTTGCATCTTCTCTTTGGTTCCAATTTCTTCCCTATCTCTTCAATTTGTAGAACCCTAAGTTCTCCTCCATGGAGGGCTTTTCCTATTTGTTGAGATTAGTTGTAAAACATGAAATTCTTATGTATTTTGTTATGCTAATGATATATTCTTTTCCAATTCATGTTAGTATTTGATTTATATGCTTAATGCTTGTTGTGGCTTGATCACCCATGGCATGAATTGTGGTTCTTGAAGTATTGAGAAATATGATTGAACCTAGAATTGAAATTGAATACTTATTGGATGGAATTGAGATGTTTGTGAATGCATGAGAATGAAATGGATGACTTCTAGTCTTGACAAATTGTAAATACACTATGTTAAATTCCTTGCACACCAACTGTTTGATAAAATACTGTTAAGTGTCTAAATTTCCCTATTTTTCTATGTTAATATTACTTTTTTAGAATAGTTTAGCTTTTAATTTTTTAGAATTAAGGTAGTTTAGAGTAATTAGGATTAAGAAAGGTTTTTGATAGAATTAGTGTTAATTTTACCTTTTTAGTTAGATAAATATGCTATTTTACTTTTTAGTAAAAATATTTCGAAAAATAAACATTAGTTGCTTTTGTAGATTTTTTTTTTGTTTAACTTTTCTTAAAATTTTTGTAGATTCATTTTTTTGATGTCATTTGGGCTGAGATGTGTTAATTGTTGGAGTTGGGCTGAAGCCCTTTTTGCTGAAAAAAATGAAACGCAGCGTTTTATGCTGCTGCAAAGAGGCAAGTTGACGGGGTCTTCCATTCCCTTTTCATTTTGGCAAAAGCTCGTGCAAACTTCTCTCCCCAATTTACAAACCCTCGATTTAGGGTTCTTCAAGAGCAGAAGAAAAGAAGCAGCGACGCGATTTCAATGGATCAATGCGGAAGCTGAAGAAAGGTCCACGGCCCAAAAGGAAGCAAGCCCAAGATGTTGATCGGACCAGTGTCGGTTGGAGCACAAAGTGAAGCTGTCGCGATCAGAGGTAGTTGAAGGAGTGATTCAAGAAGCTTCTACCGTAACTGATTCTTCCCCCCTTTCCCATTTTTCTTCTCTTTTTCTGATTTTGGATTTTCCCTATAAAAAGGGAGTTTTGTAATTTTGTGAGTACGTGCACTGGGTGACAGGCAGTGTGCTGTATACCTTGCTTTACAGTTTTCTTTGAGTTTCCAATTCTCTTTGCTGTAGTTTTAGAATTTTCAGTTTTTGTAGTGTAGAACCTTTGATCTCTTGCACTGGGTTCTTGGATAATTCCATTGGGTGACAGACATTGGAGTATTCGTGAGCTCTGGTATTTTGTAATTTCAAATTTCGTTTTCAATAAAGTACTGTGAATTTCCAATTTCGATTTTCTTTACATTTAAATTTGTTCGATTAATTTCTGCACTTGATTTTACTTTCCTTGCTTTACCATTCAATGATTTTACATTCCAGTTTTATATTCTGAGTTTCTTGCGGGTTTGGTTCTCTCTTTTATGATTTTCTTTGCATATCCATTTCCAGTAGAAGTTTTCATTTCCTATATTTTGATTTGTTTTGATAGTAATAGATAATTTGTTTACTGAGTTAGTTGATACGTGATTAGGTTAGATTTTAATTCTATTTTTGGGTGTTTTAAGATTTTATAAATTTCCATTCACAGTTACTGCTTAAATTTCTTTCTTAGCATTCATTCCCATATTAGTTCTTATCATTCATTCACTTAGTTAATTACCAAATTAGGATTTCCTTCATATTACTTGAACTTTAGATTGTGAATTCTGTTTTAGTTTCTTTTTAGTTTTCAAGATTCTTTTAATTGCATTAGCTTAGTCTTGTTAATACATATTGCATTAGTTACCGTAATATAGGATAAATATCATGCATTGTTTTCTTTCTACTTCTCCATTAGTTTTACTTAGATTTTAATTCTTTTAGTTTCTCTTTTTAGATTTTAGTTTCATCTTTTCTTTCCCCACCTAGTTTTAGAAAATAATAATTAGGTTAAATTCTATAATTTCTAAATTTAATAAGAACCAAGTCCTTGGATTGATCCCTAGTCAACCCTATATTACATTATTGGGGATTGGGTTTGTTGAGCTTTAATGCGACTAAAAAGGCTTTCAACAAATACTAAAAAGAGTTTCTTGTGTTGTTTTTGTGCACTTTGATGTTTAATTGAGTTATAAAAGAAAGAATTTTCATGTGTTGCACAAGTCCCTTGGGAGAGAACGATATTTATCACTTGCTACGCTGCGACCGGTGCACTTGTCGTTGGTTTTGCAGTCTTAACACATAACATGATAGAATACTTAATTTGGTTACTTGTATGGATATATTTCTATGTTTATGTATATGATGACTCACATGCTTTTCAACCTAGCTTACCCTTACTTTTGTGTGTGTTGTATGTGTTGTGTCTTTTCTCTTTGTGATGATCATCCACTTGGATGTGAGCAGAGGGGGATGAGACTTCTCTGGAGCAGACGTTGGAGGAGACAGATGCAACAACTCCTAGCTCTTAGGATTGTTCTCAGACATTTCCTTTATTTTAAGAGACTTCTATGTATATATAGTTTTAATTTTATAGGCTCTTTTGGATGACTGTATATTTGATACTATCATATGATAACTCTTAACTGCTTTCCCATACTATAATAGCTGAATCCTATTATATTGTATGTTAGTATAATATTTGGGATGTCACATGCACAATATGTTTGAAAATGTTTCCTTAAGAAAGACAAATCTAATTGTTGGACAAAAGATATTATCAATATTTTCTATATTAAAACATTCTTTGATTTCGAGACAAATACACAAAATCAAAAGGGTTGACAGAAAATATATTTCATCACATGAAAAAATTCAACAGAGGATATCTTACAAATGGAGAAGTTCAAGGCATATGATTTGAAGACTTCAAATGAAGAAATATAAATATAGAACTCATAGAGAGAAAGTAATCAAAAGAATAGATCTCTAGGCAACGTATTTCAAGGAAGAAAGGCTAAAATCTATCTTGAAGATTACATCATAACTTTCTTTATCAAGTGTTAAATGTGAAGATGCTAATATACGTTAATGTTGAAGAAAATAAAAAAAGGAAGGAGATAGATTGAAAAGAAGATCTAGAAAGAGAAAGAAAGAGTAAATCATAGGAAGGAAGATGCAAAAGTATCTGTAGATTATATATGTAATTTTCATTTGAAGTGTTGAATATGAAGAGAGTCATTCAACATAATTGTGAGATAAATTATCTCTATGTTACAACTGTCACATTTACAATGATATTGAAAACTATAATATCTTGAGAATGTCTTGAAGAGTAGAGAATGTTGAACTGAGAAGACGAATATCCATTGTGATCAATTTCCCTCGTTCAAATATCTGAAGACATAAAAGAAGAAATAAGTATGAATATGGAAACAAATAATGGAATCATTCAATAAAGAGAAGATATATAAAAAAGAATACAATGAAGAAAGAAGGAAATAGAGATAAAAAATCATAACATTCCTTTATGAGATAAAGAAGTTGATATTAAGAAGAGACTTTGAAGATTTAGAAGTAAAGCAACTCAATGGTCATATTCTAGACATGTCTATAAATACAAAGAGTAAGGTGAAGAAGAAAGAGATATAGAGAATGAATGCAAGTAGAAAGTGAAAAACATAAGAAATAAGAAAGAGATATTGAGCTTATTAAGCTAAATTTCAATAGTTGCGAAAAACAATGGGGTGACGAGTCAATTCAGACTGAAGATCAAGATGAGTCAGCACAACCAAAGATCGAGACGAGTAGCCTCGTAACGAAGGTTAAGACTAGTTGGCTTGTATAAAGTCGAGTTAGGCAGTGCTGAAGGACAAGTAAATTTTAATAGACTTAATATTAATCAAGTCAAGTCAATTCGAACCCATATTTGGTCAAGTCATCTTGGTTTAGACCTAATAGATCTAATAGTGAAACCTGCTTAACAACCCAAGTTTAAAGTTTAACAATAAGTACTAAACGAAATATCTTCTCTAAAAGGGAAGCTCCTACTTAATCAAAAGTGTCTAAGCATTTTCGTAATCAATTGAAAACCTAATGCTTTATACGAGAAGTTAAGTAAATCGTGTAAATGCTAATACAAAGTCTTCTTGAAATAAGAACATACAAAATTGCGTTTTCTTGAAGACTTCATTGTCTAACATGTTGTTTACAAGAAGCGTCTGATCAATAAGAAAAGTCTACATGAAAGTTTTAGAAATAATATGCTTAAGGATTTCTTTTCATGGAAAGATGAAAAGAAAAATATTTCACGAAAGAACAGTTTTAGGAATATGTGGGAAAGAGTGGGATTTGTTCTCAAGCTCTCTAATTGAAATATCTATTCATGAGAATCGTAAAAATACTAAAGCTTAAAATTTTACATCAAAAAGCAATGTTATAAACAAAAGTATTTATAAAGAATATCGTCTAATGAAAATCACGCTAAAATATACATCTATGATAACTTTTCATAAGAAGACTAATGTTTTACATTGTCTGTTGTTAACTCATTAGCAAGTGTACCAAATCGTTCAAGTAATATAAAATGGTAAGACCAAGTATCGTTTCCCAAGAGACTCGTGTAATACTGGTTAATTGAACTATTAACAACTTATATAGACTCAAGAACAACATATCAATTGAAAAACAAGTGCAAAGTAGATAAAATTTCAACTATACAAGTTTGGACTTTGGTGTTTGAAGACACTTAAGAATGAAATAGACTAGAAATTATATGAAATGACATTGCTAAGGTTAGGTTTCACCAATTCACTCTTATGCACACACAATTTCATCTCCAGTCCATCAAATTACTAAAGTCAGTCCACTAAACTACTCTGGCTCTAATCCCTTAGGTGAAAGAGCCTAGCTTTTACCTATTAAATATCAATCCCTTGATTAATTAACAAGTAAAACTTGCATTAAGAACTATGATATAAGACAACCAGTGAATCATCTTCCATCCCTAAAATCAATGAACCACTAGGACCCTTGTTTTAATTCAAGATTACACAAGATATGTTCTCATACCCATGAATCAAAGATCAAGCCATGAACGTCCCCATTACATGCAAACTTTAAGATTAGAAACAAGAATACTAGCAATTCATGGAAAATGCATATATATATATATATATATATATATATATATATATATATATATATACACACACACACACACACATATTCAAATTATTCAACAAATACATAAGAATTAAGAGATTACATTTATCCCTAACAAGATGGGTTTAGCTCTCCATTTCCATTAAGAGTCTTTAAGCTTACAAGATGGCCATGGAAGAAGAAGAACCCAAAGAGGAAGAAGGGAGTATTCCCACAAACCCTAACAACATTCGTGCCTCTAAACCACCAAAGACTCAAAGCCCTTCGCGTTTTAAGGTTAAATAAGCTAAATCTACCACATCAGCGAAAATGGTGCTAAGCCCCCCTGGAGGTGCATCCAAGCACGAGCTCTATAAAACTGGATGGCGCTTAGTGCCCTAGATGAGGCGCCCAGGCGAGTTTTTGAGGCAAATGGCGCTCAGCACCCTTGGAGGGGCGCCTGGGTGAGAAATTCTGACAGCATAATGGCGCCTACACATCCTTGGAAGGGCGTCCATGCACGAGATTATGGCAGCATTGCTTCTTTCTCTCATTTTTCGTAGATTTGCTTGATTTTGTGGCTGGCTCAGCTCTATGCATTGGTGGAGGTTCTTCCAAGCACAATTTTAGCTGCAAAATAAGGGGATTAGTGATGCATTTATATCAGTGTAGCCCAAAATATAAATAAACATTAAAACAAGATAAAAAAGAGGATTTAAGCAAGTAATAAGCTAAGAGAGAGCTGATTTTGTCTGCAAAATGAACCTCAGATAATGGTAAGAATTATCATTATCATTTGTCATCAAATGTGTTATACATCGTCCAACATTCCTTGAACAATATACTTGAACAATGCATTAATTACTGACAAGACGTATGACAAGATGTTTTGAACAAGTAATACACATTAATGTCTATAAATTTTCAAAACATTTATTGCATGTATTGTAAAGTACTATTTTGCCTGTATACTTTGTCCTTGTTATTTGTGGAGAACAAGAATACACAAAAGATTAATCAAAACATTTGCACATGTTGGTAAAGAACATTCTGAAATAAATTTCTTGAAGATTTCTACTATGACAAATTCATACAAGTTATTCTTCAAAGTAAACTTTGATAAAAACACCATATCTTTGATGAAACGACTAAATTCTAGCATCTCACCTAAAGGCTACCCGCTCTCCTGAAATCAACTAAACATCCAATTGTCATATCTCAAGAAAGCCTATATAGAGAATATCAACTAAAGAGAAGAAAGTTACTGTTATTGAAAAATATGTAGAGGAGCAGTTAAATTAGAAATATAAAAGAGGTAGGTGAAAGACAAAGGAAGAAAAGAAGAGAAGAAAAAGAAAGAGAGAGTGAATATGCTTAAGGAAGATCATCATTCATCAACTTTGTCTCATCTTAAAGCTTATATCGTCTGATACTTCAATCCAAAATAAATTATGAAAGCAAGCTCAAAACAAAATAAAATGTGAGGAGAAAGATATCATCTCATCTAGCCCTTCATCATATCTTCAAGCCTATAACATCTGATGCTTCCAAAATGAAATGAAGAGAAAGAAGAAAAAAATGAACAAAAAAGAGAAGAAGAAGAGGGAAAAAGAACTTCATGAGCTCACATCGCTTAACACTCTTCAACTTAAGAGAAGAAATCTCATGAGGTCACATATTGATTCATATTGTTGTAATCCTTTCTATGAGAGTTTATTCAAATTGTATTTGTAAACAAACATCAAGTGTGTTTGTAACTTTAAGCTAAATATGTGTACTAGTCAAGTTAGACTAGGGATCAAAAGTGGTAGATAATACTTGGAAAAGAAGTGACGAATAATACTTAACCAGGAGTGGGTGATACTCAAAGGCCAAGAGTGGCAAATAATACTCAATCAGGAGTAGGTAAACTGGGTCTAGACAATTGTCTAGGAATAGATCCTGGAGAGGCTAAACTCGGACTAGACGTGTTGTCTAGGGGTGCCAAGAGGGGTGAATAATACTCAACCAGGAGTGGGTAAACTCAGTCTAAACATTTGTCTAGGGATGAATCACGGAGAGGCTAAATTCAGACTAGACGTGTTGTTTACGGGTGTCAAGAGTGGTAGATAATACTCAACCAAGAGTAGATTATACTCGAGACCAGGAGTGGTGTAATAATATTTGTAACCAGAAATGGGTTAAACTCATGTAATCTTGAAAATATTAATAAAATATCTTAAGAGTTTTTAAAAGAGAACTAGAAGTAGTTCAAGATTGAGTGAACCAGAATAAAAATTGTTTTCCCATATACTTTAATTAAATTTATATCAATGGATTTAATCTAATTGACTAATTGGATTCAATATATATTTAATCTAATTTAAATTAAGTTCAAACAAAAAATCAAATGGATTTGAACAAATCCAGTTCATTTGATTTGATTGGATTTAGAATAAATTTGGAAAAATTCAATACATAACCATCTTTAAAAAATATGAAAATTTATTATATTAAAATTTTAGGTTAAAATAAATATTTCAGATATTTTATTTTGGTTTGCTAGCTTGTGAGTGTTAAACTTTTCTAGTTTTTTTTTTTTCAAAACAATTTAATAGTTTATCATAATTATAAATCAAATAAGCATGATGTAAAATGACTAAAGAATTTTAAGTTTATGAATTTTAATATCGGGAATTTTATTAATAAAAAATTTACGTATTTGTCATATGTCATATCTTAATAAAATTAGAGGAATAGAAATAGGATGAAAAAAATAATTTGCACATGTGGATATAGGCAAGTTAAATCCGTGACACATTAAATTATTATTTTTAATGAATTATCCGTAGATAATGGATACGAGTATTTATTATCTATTTGGTGACGGAGTGAAAATATGTATTATGTTATGATGATATTCGCTACACTCATAATTATTTTTTTATATTTTTTTGGATAATAATTATTAGTGAATTTTATTTTAGTATTTTTTAAGCCAAGTGAACAAAACAGAGTTATTAGTAAAAAAATATATTAATTAGTGAAAAACTGTTTAAAATTTGATTTTATATATTTATATTTTTTATTTAGGTCTATACAATTAAAATTATTTTTAAAAAGATTAATTTTTTAAAATTTATATTTTGGTATAATTCATTCAAAATTATATTGTATTAATACCTTATTAAGTAACTTGATTTGAATTATACCATAAAATTATTATTTTTCTTTAATTTTACATTTTAGAGATTTGTTTTTAAATAATTTTATTTAAAATTAAAAATATATGTACAAATATTAGCTTAATTTTATTTAAAATTAAAAATATACGTACATTGGTTTTCTTTTGTTACTTTATAAAATTGTTGGTGTAAAATGAAAGGAGGAGATTGTGCCACTAGAACAAGCATAGTAATTTAAGATCTAACAAATGTTTGGATTTTAAAATATTTTCAACTTTAGTGCTTTTTAATATGATCATACCAAGTTTTTTTTATTAATCAGAGTACTAAACATGGTAATAACATAAGAGTAACAATACCATGATACACTCTTATATTCATTTCACACATAATACAAAGATAAAATAGTCATAAAAATATAAATTTTTGTATTTTTTTAAAAAGAAAAGAATAAAAAATAAAGAAAGATAGTGTCAAATGAAGGTAAGAATTTTAGTTGTGTCAAATATTTTTCATAAAAAAATACTATTAGTTGCCTAGAATTGATTGAATTTGGAAATTTTTAAAAAGCAATTTTGAAATTAAGATTAGGTTCAAGTCAACAGATATAATTTTATTAATAATTTAAATTCGATTACTCTAAAAATAATTTCATAAGAATATAGTATTTGTTCATAGTACTTTGGAGTTAAATTGCTACAAAATACTCATCATTGAGAAATCTCCATTTGACACATTATTAACCTTTACTCATAATTGAAACGATTACTGAAATTCTTAGCCATTTATATAACAAAAACGAGTTCACTTTCCATTAACTGGAATAAAGAATCTGCATTATACAAATGTTGACAATAGAGCACACAATTCATGTCAGAATCAAATATTAAATTCTCAATTCTGAGAGTAATAATACAATGTGGGAGAGAGCTTAGCAGCACAGAAAGTCACAAAAATAATGCAAATCTACATTTCAGAAGATCGTTGAGGGGATTACAATTTGCACACTAAAGGGAAGTATGATGTATGAGCAAGCACTATTCTTAAACAAAGACCAGCATAAGAGACACAAAAAACCAAGCCAACAATAAACAATGCCCTGATTCAAAATACTATGGTATATGGCCTACATAGATCAATGACACTAATTTCTTACAAAAAGTTTGCCCGACCAATGAATTACAAATTGAACTCATTGATCACTGATTAATATAGAATGAGAAGAAAATATTAGACAAAAAATTTACACTCTGCTTTGTAGCCAAAAAAATACAACAAATTCAGAATAAGGGGGGAGAATCAAGGCTATCTAGTGACAATCAATTTAATTACTTCGATCACATATTGCTGTGAAGGTCATGGTAGCAAAAGAAGTCATGGTTTCGGAAGAAGATGACTCATCTTGCTTCCCTTCAGCCAACATAAGTTTACCATTCTCTTCAGACTTGCCCTTTTGTTTCCATGCACTTTTTGCTTCCACAAATTCAAATATCATGCCTGGTTTAGTCACATTCTCCTCATTCACATCTTTTTCACCTAAAAGCATTTCAAGCACAATGGACATAGAGGGTCGGAGCTGAGGAGAATCCTGCGTGCAAAGGAGAGCAATCTTACAAAATCTGATTGCCTCCTCAACATTGAAGTCTCCATCTAGAAAAGCATCCACCAATTTTTCTGTCTCTCCAGCCTCATACAAATCCCAAGCCTGTAAAACACATTGACTTTTGAGTTTCCATCCACTTAACAATGATGAACATTAATATCCTATTAGTACCACTAAGCCCACATCCATTTTCAATTCAAATTCAAAGATATGTTGGAGGATGATCTATATGCTGTTTGATCCAAGCCCCTTAATCAATTTTGAGGAAATATGATTTCACTCCCTGACACAGAGAAATTGATCCCAGGTTAAGTATGCCTTAGTTCTACAAATTTTACATTACTAGAGCTCATTCTGTTATGATAGCTACATTGCAGCTATTGAAAATGTCTTATATTTCAAGCATAGTATACTGAAACCATAATCTATAGAGACAGAATGAACCATGTTACTTGAACAAATATAACTTGTTTCCCCTATAGTACAGCAGCTCTTGGCCAAAACCAAGAGGTTTCACCCATAAGCCCATCTTCTTAGTTGAAACTTTGATGTCAACATTGTAACCTTGTTTCTTAATGTGTATGAAATAGGTAACACGAGTTAAAAGGACTACCTTAAGAATAGAGAATAGGAAATTGACTTTGGTATGAACACACGGTCTAGTATGGCTTCTCCTATTTACATTTAATTTTAATTATCCAAAATTTTTTTTAAAGATTGATACCAGAGTTGAATACGTTTCAGAAAGTCAAGACGGGCAATGGATGTGACTGCTTCACCACATCTTAAACTAACAGAGGGAAGAAGAAAATGAAGTGCCATTGAAAGAGCATCAAAAACAAAAATTCTGTGTCTGCATGCCAATCTCTTCTATTTCTTTCACATTGCATGAACTCCTCACTATGGCATCCAAACAAACACTTAAGAGGAGGTCTTAACTTCAGCCCAAACGTGATCTAACATACACAAACTAAAATCTTTAGGCTTACAGACAAGATTCTAATTCTACCATAAGAAACCATAGGAAACAAAAATATGACAGGACCTAAATACAATGTACCAACACTTCTAGAATGATTTAAGAATTAGATCTTTCGAGTAGAGATGTGTTAGACAGAATAATTTTAACACAAATATGAATATATTTCTGATAAACCAACTACTTAAGACCAGGTCTAGAGCACAAGCACAAGAACGCAAGGCTTCCCCCATTAAAAAATTACCCCTTTCAAAACACATCCAGGTCGTTAAAAATCTTCGGTAATGTCTTCTGGAATAACAAATGTACACTAGTTTTTCCTTAGGAAGTATGTCCTAGTTTTCTTTAATGATATATCAGCAGTATGTTACAGAACATGGGTAGACCATATGGAACATTTGAGGTATGTGCCAAGTAAATTCGTGAAGCAATCTTTCCGCATTAACCAGGAAAAGTGTGCTTTTGGAAAAACAAGGATCTCTTATTTGGGGCATATTATATGAAAAGTGGAAGTAGCAATTGTACACTTTCGCGAGGCCTCGGCAGATTCTACACTTGCTAAATTTACTAGGTATCCAACATTGGAGGCCATACTGTATTTACTGTATTTACAGACCAAAAAAGTTGAAGACATCTATTGGAGTAGAGAATAACCACTCCAAACCGGCAAAATTGGCTGGCAAAGCTGATGGGGTGTGAATTTGAGATAGTGTACTGTGGGTGCTTCCAACAAAGTTGTGGATGCCTTGTCTGGGAGGAATGAGGATAAAGAAATGCAAGCCATATCAAAACCCTTTTGGCTAGACATTGCAGAGATCAATTAGGAGGCTAAGAAAGATCCAATTTTAACCCAAATTGGGGAAGATTTAAATAATG
The DNA here is from genome assembly GCF_000741045.1 of Vigna radiata var. radiata. Taxonomy (NCBI): domain Eukaryota; kingdom Viridiplantae; phylum Streptophyta; class Magnoliopsida; order Fabales; family Fabaceae; genus Vigna; species Vigna radiata. Next base: position 16,849,259 of record NC_028352.1, on the reverse strand, counting down.
ATCTGGACTTATATCCATGCCATGCCTCAGGAGCTTTTTTTCTAAATAGTCAAAATCTTAGACAAATTTTATACTTTCGGGCCGAATATTAATATAATACGTGTCCAAGGAGCTGCACAGTGCATCCCATCTGAAGTTGTTTACGGAAGACCAACACCTTCTTTGGCTAAATTTGCTAATAGAATGAGTGGAAGCAATTGCACAAGATTTTACAAGCAGAGATGAGGCTTTAAAGCAACTCAAATACCATTTACAGAAGGCACAAAATCAGATGGCTCACTGTGCAAATAGACAAAAGAGTTTCCCAGGTTCAATCAGGAGATTAGGTCTATCTCAAATTCAAAAAACATAGACAAGTTTCGATCATAGGAGTTGAATCTTCAACTAAATATAATTGCTTTTAGTACCTTATCAATATTTTCATAAAGGTGCTTACCCTTGTGAGAAGATACCGTTCTTCAACAGGTAAACGTCTATTTGTGTTAGGCCTCCCACTAACAATTTCTAATAATAGAACTCCAAAGCTATAAACATCTGATTTTCTTGTCACTTGATTTCGGATTGCATATTCAGGAGCAAGATAACCACTACAAAATCAAATCAGGAGAACAAATAAGAACGAAACGAGGGTAAAAATGCTAATAAATATGAAAATTCCAAAAATCTGACATTTCACAATATGAACTAATTGAAGACAAAAAATGGTAAGCATACACTGTTCCAGCAACACGTGTACTGATATGGGTCAGGTTTGGTGGGATAAGCTTTGCAAGCCCAAAATCTGAAATTTTTGGCTGGAGATCTTTGTCAAGTAGTACATTGCTTGATTTTATGTCTCTATGGATAATGTGGGGCCGAACCTCTTCATGAAGGAATGCAAGGCCCCTGGCAACACCTACACAGATGTTCCTTCTTGTGGGCCAACTAAATTGGATGTTACTATGGCCTGCACCTGTAAACTCAAAAGGATTAGTTCATAATTAAGATAGTTTGTTTTAACAATTCATACTCTTACCACATGACATTAATTCAATTACCAATAAGTGTTTGTGCTAGACTGTTATTCTCGAGATAGCCATATACCAAAATCCTGTGGTTGTCTTCCACACAACATCCATGCAACTTAACTAGATTCTCATGCTCTATACTAGAGATCACCTTGATTTCTGTCAAAAACTCCCGAACCCCTTGTTTTGATTCAGCTGATAAAACCTTTATAGCTACCAGAGAACCATTTCTCAGCTTTCCCTGAACCATGGAAATATTTATCAGTCACCTTTTTATTAATTAAACTCATGATAAACTTCTACATAAGTACTAATAGAAGAAGAAAGCAAGAAAAAAATGCATTGAGTTTCTCCATAAGCTATAAAAGTTAAGTGCATAAGTTTGTTAGCTCCGAGAAGAAACTCAATTCATTTTACCTTCTTAGTTTCATTTCCTACAATAGCTTATTGAGAATTAACCCAATCAGAGCCTTAGTGGGTCTAAGAAATTTTCATAAATTCTAGACTGATACTATACTGCTGCAATCACCTTATAGACTTCTCCAAAACCTCCCTGTCCTATCTTGTTTGAAGGACTAAAACCTTCGGTGGCACTTCGCAATTCCCTGTAAGTGTAGATATTGACATTCTGAATTTCTGAAACATCTGTTGCAGCATATATATTGTAACTTGATCAAAACACGGAACATTTTGATCATATCAATGTTTTGTATATATCAGATTGTAAAAACAAAGCATACAGAAAATAGGGCTCATGCTTCCGGTATATAAGCATGCCATCTGTAACAGTCTCACCTACCCAAACCCTTTTTCAAAAACGAAGATTCAACTAATAAAGAAATGAGGGTGACCCTAAAACTGGATTGTTATGTTTTGTGGTTCATGGAAACACCTCAGTTCAATTGAATACATAATTCAACAAAACAGAAGCTCATCCATGGAAGACTACATGAATATTAAAGTATACCTAAATCAACTCCGGTCAATCGAGTGCCTGAGGAAGATCCTTTCTTTCTGAAAAGGTTAAAGAAACAAGTCATCAGAGTAACCCTCCTGCTCCAATTAATCAAACCTAGTGCTGCAAAAGTGACAGAGATGATTGAGAATCCTCTTGAAATCTCTCAAAATCTCGCAACCGCCTCAAAGGGATCCTCTGAAAACAAAATCTGGTTAAACTTTTAGCAGCAGTTTCTGGGAACTTCTGCTACTGGTAATATGCAATTAAAGAAATACCATTTGCATACAAACACCCCCATCAAAGAATGATGAACAAGATTCAACCCTAAAAAAGTAATATTGAATATTAGTGATTCTAATGACCACGAAAAAATCAAAATCCAAAGTCAATTTTTTCTTTTTTATTTCTTAATGAAAAGTCAACCTGGCTTGCTTCTTTGCGTAACCAAGTAAAATAACATTCCATTGCCGTCACTCTTCAATTGTGCAACAAAAACTCGAAAATGACAGAAGGGTATATCCTATATGACATATATTGAACAATTAAATATATGAAATGGCAATAAACTACAATCATAGCAACTGCAAGAACCAAATCTGCTTTTTCCTTCTACATTTCTGCATAAAATGAAATTGAACTATAACCACAGATAAACTTACATGAAGAAGAAAACCAAGTCTTTGAAAAAATTGAATTATAAGAGAGAGAACATGTTTCTTTTGTACAGCGATGAACTTACTTTTAAAGCATGGAAGTATGGAAGCTTTTAGTTGCAAAAGTAGAATAAAACCTGGTAAACTTAGACTCCGTCAAAAGGGTCTATATGTAAAATTTTTAATTTAGTTTCACAAAATTTACTTTTATAACAAATAAAATATTATTATTTATATTATTTTATAAAATATATTTTTTAATATATATATATATATATATATATATATATATGTGTGTGTTCAATTTATTATTGAAATAATCAATTTTTAAAATTAAAATAACTATTTATAAATAAAAAAAACCTATAAAATAAATATATTTACAATAAAATTATTTTATTTATATTATTTTTATAATTATAATAATAATAATTTTATTATTGAAAAGTTTTATGTATATAATTACATACATACATATATATATATATATATATATATATATATATATATATATATATATATATATATATATATTCATGTGTTTGCATTAGTTTATGAAAAATATTTTAAATATAACAAATGTCTATAGCGCCGCAAAAATGGTTTCAACCTCGTTTACTACGGGTTTGAGTTAGGTTGGAATGAAAAAATATGTGAAAATTTTGATGTGAGCAAATTTTGATCCGACTAACTAAGAATCTGGCTCACTTGGGTTGAACCTCTAGTGAGTCGGATTGTTTCACCAACTCACCTATCTTTTTTTTTATTGAAATCAAATTAATTATTCAAATCCTATTTTTTTTATTGAAATCAAAATAATTAAATTAATTATTCAAAACGCACAACCTTTACTTTAAAGCAGAGCATTTCGTGATGCGCTGTGGTGGTGTCTATCTAAAAGTTCCCCTCTGTTATATACTTTTGTTAACGGCTATATGTATTTCTTGGACAAATGGTTGTGTATGTCTCATTAAACTAAATTGACAAAATTTTATGTTTGATAGCTAAAAATATATAACAATAATAGAGTTCTTTTGTTTAATTTTCTTTTATATCAATTGGTCTAATTATTATTGTTTCAATTGGATCAGTCAAACTAACATGTTATGAGAATATCAGAAGAAAGGGGTAAAAAAAGTTAAGTGCGCTAATGAGCCAACTCGCCGTTTAACCCACCAACCCCTAATGGATTGGGTCAGGTTTAAATTTTTTAGACTCGCTAATAAATGAGTCGGATTGAATTGACTCACTAAATGACCAACCCGTAATGAGTCATATTAGATTGAGTCGAGTTACCCATTTGACAACTCTAAATATATCTTTCTATTGAGAGCTTCGAACTCACTACCAATTTTCCAAACCTTCAAGTATTATCAGTCTATCTTATATTTCATTAGAATATTATTATAAGAATGGAAATCAAATTAATGTATTTATTTATTTTAATTTATACAATTGACCATTATTAGACTAACTAATTTTATACTTTAAACTTAAGTTCAATAAAATATTTGTTGTATTTAAACTATTTTTTTATATCCAACTTTAGCTTTTAATTATTAAATAACAAACTCTCATTCAACATGAGGGTTTATAAACTTAAAATATGTTTACTTTAATTACAAAATATGCTTCCAAAGTATATTGAAACGTTCATCATAAGATTATTTAACTGCAAATATTTTATTGTTCTAAAATTTAACATTTATGTTTATTTGAAAATAATTTATTTTTGTTTTACACCATAAAAAGGAAGAGTGCGGTAGAATTTTCAACTCGCCGGTCAATCTGGCTCATCATGGGTTTGAGTCGAGTTAGATTGTAAAAATAAATGTATTTTTTTTATGCGGGTCAATTTTAAATTTTAAACCCAATTCATTTAAACCGACTCATCTGAGTTGAACTCGTAGTGAGCTGGGTTGACTCACCAACCCAACTAATTTTATTTTATTAATTTATTATCTTATGAAACTCTAAAAAATGCTTTCTTCACTCACCATGATTGTTTATCAAGAATGATTATTTTGTACTTTTTTTATTATTTTGAATTCTCTTGAGTTTAATATCATTTTCGGAGTGAAATTTATTTAGATTCGAATTACAAAAACTTTGTATTTCTTTTTATTTTAAAAAAATTATAATTAAGTGAATCGGTGAGCCAATTCATTTAAAAAAATTGTAATTAATTGTAAGATTTTTATTATGGCCAGCTATTCCACATGCCACTTTTCTTCTACATTCCTTTTACCTTCTTAAGGGTTTAAGACTTTCTTTTGACGTATTAATTGGATAATAAATAACCTAATATCTAACCTAATTTTTCAAATATTAATAACTTGAGTGATGATAAAAATATCTTAAACATACCAACAATCATCAAAGATTCCGTTAGTGCTGAAATATGTTTAACTGAACATATGATGGAAATATTTAACCGAAAGAACATAATATTATGCTTATTATTATTGATATCATATTACATATCTATCGCAAATTAATTAAAGTAAGTAGAACAAAAATTAAATAGATTTAATTATCATTAGGGGAAAAGAAAGTATAATAATATTTAAAGCTAGAGATAGTATTATAATTTGTATCTCTTTTTGTTATTAAGTAAAAATAATATAAATTTTAAAAATAAAAACTACTCATATTTAACATTATACAAATAATTTAAAAAAATTATTTTAGTTTATCATTTTCTTCTGTAATCTAGTTTTATTAAAAAAAATTCAAAATAATGGTTACTTTTAACAACAATTATATCATAACGAGTAAAATATGAATATAAATTGTGTACACAAAAAAGAATAACCCTATTTATATATAGTTATAGATTATTCACTTTCTTTTGGTTTAATGTCTCGGTAGGTTCCTGTTTTTGTCTAGAATCTTAAATAGGTCTTCTTTTTTTTTCGACATCTCAATTGGGTCTTTATTTTTGTAAAACTGAAGCAATTAAAGGTTTACCGTCAAATTGGACCAACAGTCGTTTAAGTTTATGTTACGTGGCATGGTCAGTTTATTAAATTTTATATTAAAAATAAATTTTATATTAAAAATTTGGATTGCACATAGATAAATCAGATTTAGGGAAGGGTAAAGTGGGCAAAATTAAAAAATTTAAGTGCAGCCAGAAATGTAAATGAGATTGGGGAAAAAATTGGGGATTAGGATTCGTATGAGATTTGAGTCTGTGTTTTTTCATCAAACTAAATGTCTCAACTAAATGCCTCATCAAACTAAATGCCTCAACTAAATGTCTCACCTTTCAACTGTTGGAAAACAGGGAGGCTTCGTTTCATCACCAAGATGGGGGGTGAATTAGTGAGGTTTCAAAATCAAAGTCTTTTTAAAATTTTTTTCGCAAAGTATAAACCTTTAAAAAGTTTCTTGAATCACAAGGAATGAAAATTTCAAGTGCAACGGAAAATACTAAGTTGACTATGAAAGCAGTAAAGTCGACTTAATGTAAAAGAATAGGGATAGAGAATTCAAAAGCAGGTTTTTATACTGGTTTGGCCTCAATGCCTACACCAAGTGTCCTTCCACAATCCGGAAGCAAATGCGCTATAATGGTCAAGGTTTTTACAACAAGGCTTTTATAGAGACCTCTACGTCAAAAATATAAAACACCTCTTTAACCCTCTAACCAAAATATAGGCAATACACACAACAAAAATTTGTAGCAAGATATACCCTCTTCTGCAATCTTTAACCCACTTTGAACAATCCTCAAAGTGTCCAAACTCCACAAGTCAACCCCCTGTAATCACAACAGGATCACGACAACAATCTTTACAAAGATTGATAGAAATCTTGATCAGCAGATGAGCACCATAACATGCAGGGTATGATCAGCCAGTAAGCACAAAAATCTTTCTCTTTCAAAGAACCTCTTCAAAGATAGATCACCATGGTCTTCTTGATGAGTTCTTGGAGCAAATTCTCAGAGATCACAATCTGCAAATTACAAATGAAAGTGTTAGAATTTCCAAAGTCTCTATGATCAACTAAGGCACGTCTATTTATAGTTTTCTATAAATCAGACGCTCTTGTAGTCGACTAAGCTACTAATAGAGTCTGTCCTCAGACACTTATAACAATTAAGTCAAATAGTAGTAGTCAACAACTAACAAATTGATTTTGCATTTAATATAGTTGAATATTATCAATGCAATAACTAACTTTTGAAATATAGTCGTTAATGTTCACAGACATAACAAAAGTTCAAACAAATCAACTAACTAAGTCGGATCCACTACGCATGTAGTCGACTTAGGCATATCAGCATAGTTTGAAAGTTTGTGCATAGTCAACGAGTTTTAATCGACTTTCTTCATAATGAAGTCGACTTAAAACTTGAAGTTATGCCACATAATATAAGTTTATAAAAGTGCATGTGGTTTTCTCTTCAAAAACATATGTAATGCAATCATAGATGATGTATCAGAAATAAGCTCAGTGAATGTGCATTCATATATCAAGATCAACACAAAACTTGTTCAATAAGATATCAACAAATTAGGAACGGAACATGTAACACATAACAAAACATGTGTTATTAATAATGTGTTGTCATCATAAAAAACCAGAGTGATTAAAGCATTGTAGATTAATGTTAGCTAAACCAGTGTTTCCCTTATAAACAATCTCAACATTAGCTTCATCATAGATCTTTCTCAGCTTTTAATAACAAATTCCTGGTTGATTTTCCAACTTCTGGTACATCCACAAAGGATTTACCAAAATCTAAGGCTAACCTTACAATAGACGCAACATCATCTCTTTTACAATCTACTTCTCTAATTCCAAAATACCCTTATGACATGAGCTTCACAAGGTCAAATGATCTTCAATAGAAAGAGCTCAAAACCTCCCTCTTGAGTGAGCAGAAAAAGGAGTATTATCTACACCTTGAGGCTTTACTAAGGAAAGGAGGAGGCTTGAAAGCTTGGAGAGCATCATACGGATAAAAGAGGCCAAAGCCGGAATGTTCCAGAGCAAGGCAGATGGGTCTAAAAGCAGAATCCAAGATGAGATTCATGGTTTGTTGAAGAGAATGGAAGCAACAAAACAACAATGGGTCTAATTCATGTACTTTGTTATTGTTCTTGTTTCGTATTTTTCTCTCTGGAACACCCAGTAAAATGTGTGCAGCTTATTTATCCGGCACCAATTTGTTTTGTGTTGTTTCTTCTTTAGAATAGATGACTTTCAATTGATAAATTGAAGAATAAAGTTTTCCCCCATTGAAGAATTAAAAACCATGAACCCTCGCGCTCCGAATCGAAGGAAGAATGTTGTTTTTTTTATCTCATATGAAACCTAATCCCCAATTTTTTTTTTCTGCAATTTCATTATTTTTCAACTGCACTTAAATTTTTTAATTTTCCCACTTTGTCCTTTCCTAAATCTAATTTCACCTCTGTAAAATCCAAATTTTTAATACAAAATTCGTTTTTAATGCCACGTGCGATTAATGAATACATTGACCATGACATGTAACCTAAACTTAAACAATCGTTTGTCCAATTTGATGACAGGCCTCTAATTGCTTAAATATTACAAAAATAATGACCCAAATAAAATTCCGAAAAAAAAAAGAACCTATTTAAAATTCTGGACAAAAACCAACCGAGACATTAAACCTTTTTTTTTCTTATTTTTAACTTAGTATAACAAAAATAAATAATTAAATATTAGTTATTTATTTTCTCTTAAATATTTTAATGTCAATTATATATATTTATATATATATATATATATATATATATATATATATATATATATATATATATATTACATATTCTATGAAATACACCTAATATATTTGTAGTTAATATTTTATTATAATAACTTATTATTATGTTTTTTTATATTCCTAAGATATTATGATAATAATTTGCTATCTAATATTTTTAAAATATTATAATATAATAATAGATTATATAATATTTTGATGGTATAATACTTGATTATTTTCAAATAACATAATCTCATCATTACTTTACTCTCTCATGTATCCATTTATCCTTTTTTACTCTTTGAGCATCGAAGAATATGTGTAGATGGACCTCCCCCTCAAACTGATTCGAAGCTCAGGTACATGTCAACAATCAGCCAACGTTATAAAATGTGAAGCAATGTTCAGATTTTTGAGCAACGATAAAAAATCCTTTAAATGCCCAACGTTAAAAATTTAGTGTTTTAATTTTTTTTAATGATTTTAATTTCTTTTATTTAAAATTGATTTTTTCCTGGTTCTATAAATAGAGACTATTTCTCTCATTCCAAAGACATACCAAAAATCAGTTTTCTCATTTTCCTCTCTTCTCAATTTCATTCTTTAGCTCTTTTCCTTTTCTAAAAATATTTTGGGTTTGTTTCTATTCTCTTTTAAGAGTTCCTTACTAGTTCTGAGATCCTCAGAAATTCTGAGAAGTTCCTGTTGTATCCTGGAGGACTTGCGCTACATACCGCAGATAAGTCCTTAAGGACAGTGACTCTACATGCCTCAAGAAACTTTGTTCGTGATTTTGTCAGCTTTTTACAACAATCTTAAGGACTTATGAATGACGTCAAGAACATTGCTTCAGAGGACCAAACCATTGTTCCCGGAACCCAGACGGTTTTCGCAAAATCGCTTCCGGACGTGTCTAAAATTGAAATTTTCTCTGGACAGAACTTCCGACGCTGGCAAGAACACGTTTCCACCCTTTTAGACATGTATGGAGTTGCTGATGCTCTTTCATCTCCGAAGCCCGACTCTACTATTCCTTCAAACTCAAAACTAGTTGAAGAGTGGACTTACGCAAACAAGGTATGCCGACACACTCTGCTTAGTGCACTTTCTAATGATTTGTTCGATGTGTACTGTTCCTACAAGGAAGCAAAGGACATTTGGGACTCGTTGATTCTCAAATACATTGCCAAAGATGTCGTCAGACAAAGGTTTGTCATAGGAAACTACTACCGTTGGGAGATGATTGAAGACAAGGATATAAAATCCCAAATCAATGAATACCACAAGTTGGTCGAAGATATCAAAGCGGAGAACGTTCTTCTACCAGATGAATTTGTCTCACAGCTTCTGATCGAGAAATTGCCGCATTCCTGGACTGATTACAAGCAACAATTGAAACATAGACACAAGAAAATGTCACTTTCAGAGCTGATCACTCACATAATCGTTGAAGATACCAACAAGAAAGAATGTGCTACTGCAAGGGCCAAAGCTTTGTTTACAAAAGCAAACGTGGTGGAAGACAGACCTGCTCCAAAAAGGTACAAACATAAACCTTATCACAATAAGAAAAATTATTTTCGAAAATCTCATCCCAACGGATCTAACCCCACCTTTAAGAAGAAAGGAAATTGCTTCGTATGTGGGAAGTCAGGCCATCATCCACCGTAGTGCAGGCGTAGAGCAAGAAACGACAATCCTCCTAGGGCCAATATAGCCGAAGGAGATGATATTATAGTTGCGGTCGTTTCTCAAGTAAATCTGATGACCAATGTGAGCAAGTGGGTGGTAGACTCTGGTGCTACCAGGCATAGTTGTGTAAACAGAAGTGTCTTTACCTCTTACACTAGTGTAGGGGATGGAGAAGAACATGTCTACCTCGGCGATTCCAGGACCACTCCTGTTCTGGGAAAAGGGAAAGTTCTTCTTAAACTCACATCTGGAAAAACTCTAGCCTTGAGTGATGTGTTACATGTGCCATCAATCAGAGTTAATTTAATCTCTGTGGCACTATTGGGAAAAGTGGGGGTTAAAGTGTCATTTGAGTTTGACAAGATCATTATGACAAAATTTTTTTTTTTTTTATGGGGAAGGGATATTGTGATCAAGGTCTCTTATGCTTATATTGTTGACTCATATGATTTATGGCATGCAAGATTAGGACATTTGAATTCTTCCTATGTTATGAAATTACAACGACTAGGATTAATTAATATGCATGATAAACAAAGGAGTAAATGTGATATATGTGTATAATATAAAATAACAAAGAAAACATGTTTTTCTATAGAACGTCAAACTGAACTGTTAGGGTTAATTCATACTGATCTAGCTTATATGAAACAAACTATGTCTAGAGGAGGTAAAAATTATTTTGTGACCTTTATAGATGATTATTCTAGATACACCAAAGTTTACTTAATCAAACATAAAGATGAAGCCTTTGATGTGTTTTTAACCTATAAAGCAGAAGTAGAAAATCAATTGAATAAGAAAATTAAGAGGATTAGATCATATAGAGGTGGTGAGTATGTTTTATTTAATGACTATTGTGTTAAAGAAGGAATTGTCCATGAAGTAACCCCACCATATTCACCTGAGTCTAATGGAGTAGTTGAGAGAAATAAATGAACCCTTAAGGAAATGATGAATGCTATGCTTGTTAGTTTTAGTGCACCTGATAACCTTTGGGGAGAAGCCTTGCTTACTGCATGTTTTTTACAAAATAGGATACCCCATAAGAAAACCGATAAAACTCCTTATGAGTTGTGGAAAGGTTACCAACCTAACCTTAAATATCTAAGAGTGTGGGGGTGCCTAGCTAAGGTAATGTTACCCGATCCTAAGAAAAGGAAAATAGGCTCGAAAACCGCTGATTGCATGTTCTTAGGTTATGTTGAATATAGTGTTGCCTATAGGTTTCTAGTTGTTAAAAGTAATATACTTGATAGAAATTCTGTAATGGAGACGAAAAATGCTGAGTTTTTTGAACATGTGTTTCCCTTAAATGTTAGTGAGATGTCTCAACCTATTGATGACAATGATGATAATAATAATAGTGATACTATAAATGAGGTTTTGAGAAGAAGTAAAAGACAAAGAAAAGAAACTTCCTTTGGAGATGACTTTTATATTTATCTTGTTGATAGTGATCCAACAAGCTTTATAGAAGCTACTAGTGCTCCTGATGCAAAACAGTGGGATAAGGCCATTAGGACTGAAATTGAATCTATTCGAAAAAGTAATACTTGGACTTTAGTAGATTTGCCTAAAGGAGCAAAACCCATTTGTTGTAAGTGGATCTTTAAGAAGAAATATCATCTTGATGGATCCATAGAAAAATATAAGGGAAGATTAGTAGCAAAAGGTTTTACTCAGAAACCCAACATAGATTTCTTTGATACTTTTGCTCTTGTGACTAGGATTTCCTCTATTCAAGTGTTGTTAGCTCTAACAGCTATCCATAAACTAGTGATACATCAGATGGATGTTAAAACAACCTTTTTGAATGGTGATTTAAAGGAGGAAATTTATATGACTCAACCTGAAGGGTGTGTTATACCTGGTCAAGAAGAGAAAGTATGTAAACTTTTAAAATCTTTATATGGGTTGAAACAAGCACCTAAAAATTGGCATGAAAAACTTGATAATGTGTTGCTTTGTGATGGTTTTTCACCTAATGATGCTGATAAATGTGTGTACTCTAAATCTGAAAGTGGTGATAGTGTCATTATATGCTTATATGTGGATGACATGTTAATATTTGGTACATGCAATGAGATTGTCGCTAGAACTAAATTGTTTCTAGGATCAAAATTTGAAATGAAAGACATAGGTGAAGCCAATGTGATTTTAGGTAGTATATTACTATCTCAAGAACAATACATTCATAAACTTCTTAAGAAGTTTGGGTTTTATGACTTAAAACCAGTGAGTACCCCTTATGATGCTAATTCTAATTTAATGAAAAATAGAGGAGAATCCTTATCTCAGCCTCAGTACGCCCAGATAATTGGGAGCTTACTACACCTAATGAGTTTTTCTAGACCTGATATTGCTTATGCAGTAGGTAGACTGAGTAGGTATACTCAATGTCCAAATCAGGAACATTGGGATGCACTTGCTAGGCTTATGAGGTACTTAAGAGGTTCAATGGATTATGCCATTGAATACAGTGGATTTCCCACTGTACTAGAAGGGTATAGTGATGCTAATTGGATCTCTGATTCAGATGAGACAAAATCCACTAGTGGTTATGTATTCACACTTGGGGGTGGTGCGATTACATGGAGATCAGCCAGGCAAACTATTATTGCAAGATCAACAATGGAATCTGAGTTTTTTGCTCTCGAGATGACTGGTAATGAGGTTGAGTGGTTGAAAAACTTCTTAGCGAACATTCCACTAGGAATGAAACCAACCCCATTGGTATCAATACACTGTGATTGCCAATCGGCAATAACTATAGCTAAAAACAAGAATTACAATGGAAAGAATAGACATATACAATTGAGACACAATTTGGTGAAGCAGCTGCTATAGAGTGAAACTATTTCCATTGATTATGTGAAGTCATAACGCAATCTAGCAGATCCTCTGACAAAACCCCTAGGAAGACAAATGATATTAGAAACATCGAGGGGAATGGGACTTAAGCCACTTGCAAACAAACAAGTGATGGTAACCCAACCTTTGTGATTGGAGATCCCATGAATAAGATTTATATGGGTAAAAACAAGTCACTTGTTAGTTCTGATAGCACTAAATTGATTTTAATCAATTATCTCCCTTCCTATGGTGTGTGTAGTGCTAGAGACTGCATTATTGAGAGGCTAAAGTTTGTTATTAAAATTCTATGTGTTGAAAGAATTTTAGCCTAAACAAAGTTTTTAATGATTTTCATATCCCTTATGGGTGGTGTATGATTTGCAGCATATACTTCATGAAATCACCTATATGAGTGTCAAGTGGGGCCGCTTCCATGAGATCTTGGCATGACCTCTAGAGCACTCATGAATATCGGGCACGCGCATGGCCTAGTAAGCGCAACACAGCGATAACAGCAAGGATTGTGGGGGTGTATTGTGATTGATAAACCTCTAACACACATCAAGTGTCTTTGGTTCATATAGCTTGCTATACCAACTACATTGTGTGTCAAGTTTCTCAATCTAAGACTGGTTCATATAGCTTGCTATACCAGTTCTGATGCATTACGTCCTATGAAACCCAGAATAAAAGTTTTTTTTTTCTTTCAACTCTATTTTGCAATATGTGGGGGATTGTTATAATATATTATTATATTGCAAAATATTAAAACGTTTTGCAACATTAGTTTTGGCAATGTTAATATTATTAACAGCCAACGTTATAAAATGTGAAGCAACGTTCACATTTTTTAGCAACAATAAAAAATTCTTTAAATGCTCAACGTTAAAAATTTAGTGTTTTAATTTTCTTTTAATGATTTTAATTTCTTTTATTTAAAATTGATTCTTTCCTGGCTCTATATATAGAGACCATTTCTCTCATTCCAAAGATACACCAAAAATCAGATTTCTCATTTTCCTCTCTTCTCAATTTCATTCTTTAGCTCTTTTCCTTTTCTAAAAATATTCTGGGTTTGTTTCTATACTCTTTTAAGAGTTCCTTGCTAGTTCTGAGATCCTCAGAAATTATGAGAAGTTCCTGTTGTATCCTGGGGGACTTGCGTTACACACCGCGGATAAGTCCTTAAGGACAGTGACTCTACACGCCTCAGGAAACTTTGTTCGTGATTTTGTTAGCTTTTTACAACATAATATGACAGTTATACCATCCAATGCATTGAACTTTTATTGATATGGAAATTCAAAGATATATATTATCATGTCTTAATAGATATAAGATAAATTCAAAACGAACTAGTGCACCAAGAATTAAAATAATTTAATAGTCATTTACAAACTTGAATGCATTATTTTGGACCTGAAGGACAATAAACTTAAATATTGATCTCATGTGTTCATATGAGTATGAGCCCATGAAAAAAATTATTCAATTTAAATTTTGCTTAAGTGAAGGATATATTTTTGGCTAATTTATCACATGACAATGTATTAATATTTTAGTTATAATTTTTTTGCTTTATTAAATCGTTAAGATATTATTATATCATTAAAATAAAATTGCTCTGTGATTGCTCATTAAAAGAAATCTAGGACAGTTAAGTATAAATCACAGTTTCATTTTTATCTAATCAATTTATATTATATATGTTGTGGCAAATAAGTAACAATGATTCTATCTTAATAAAGTTTGTTATAGATTACCTTAATAATGCAATTACTTTTCTTTCTTTGTATAATCCCTCTAAATAATGCAAAGGGAAGAAGAACGAGACTTTGAAAGTTGCAGTTGCATAACCAATACTTGGTTACCTGCATTGAGGAGTGGTCATAGAGGACATGTGTCGGAAAAGTTCCACATGGATTAGACTAAATCAACAAAGAGAAGAAGGTAAGTCCTACTTATACTCGCAATTCGAAAGCAGTTAGATCGATCACAACCATTCTCTATACCAAAAGGAAACAATGTTTCACACTGAGCTTTCTCATGTGTCACAATATAAGAATACAAACTCACCATTGTTCCATGGTAGAACCTGAAGAAGCCTTTTAAAGAAGAAAAAACTTTGATGAAACCTATAATAATGATAACTTACGAATTGATCGACCTTATACATAACTGTTGATTTTCCTTTAAGTTCATATTGTCTAAAGCCTTTCTATTAAGACAAGACAAGCTCATCTATAGAACCCTTGGTTATGGAGTTTAACTAAACAACATGAAACAAAGAAATTTCATAGAATAGAAAACAAACACCAAATGCTAGGACATAAACCCTAAGTTAGCAAGAGCATGTATCCACACAATAAGTCTAATCCAATGAAGTAGTCTCGTGGAATGGAAAACAAACACTAAACGCTAGGACATAAACCCTAAGTTAGAAAGAATAGGTATCCACATAATAAGATATAGACGATCTTCTGAGAAAGAAGTCTAACACACAGAAAATCATAGTAAGGTCAAACTAGGCTATGCCACTAGAAAAAAAAAAAAAGACAAGCAGAAACACTAGTTGGATGCAACATAAGAGAAAAAAAATAAACCAGCCAAAGAAAACCTTAAAGAAACACTTAGGAAACAATAAAATTGTAGAAAAACAAAAACAAAGCATTAGAACTAGGCCAACTTAGGAAACACAAGACAAGCTTCGTTAAACGGTCATAGTATAAAATCTCAAGACAGGCATTGTCAAAACAATTATATGATCAAGGTGAGTAGAAAGGGGATCAAAAGAAGAAGAAGATGATCACGAAGGAGAAATGAATATGAAGATACACTATCATCAATAGAGCAATGAAATCTATTTGAGTTATTAAAGAAAAAATCCTCAAACCAGGAAAAAGAGAAAGAGAAGAGCTCAAGAAAAGAAGTATATTGTCAAGCTTCATCAGAACATCCATTTGAAGAAAGAAGATAGAGTAATCGAGTGAAACACTGAAAAATTCTCTCAAGCTTTGTTGTAATATCTACTTACTCTTATAAGGAGAGAGAAGAGAGAAAAAGAAAAGTCAAGCAACACTCTTGAGATTTATTGTATTATATGTTTACTTTTATAAGATGAGAGAAAAGAGTGAGAAGAGAAACACCTGCGAGTGTTTAGACAATATTGTATTGTACTTATGTCCTCTTCGAGAGAGTAATAATCTAAACAATTTGTACGTAATCGTTGATTGCAATTCTAGAGATAATCAAAACACTTGCAACATAACTCTAGAGAGTTAAGGAAATCTAGGCAGCCTATCAAGAGGATATCAGAATTGTCTAGTACCAAGAGTGGTGCGAATACTCAACTAGTCTAGGGTAACTGAAGGTTATTCGCTGACTAGGGATAAGAGGAGTGGTGAAGATTACTGCACAACCAAGAGTAGATGAAACTCAACTAGGCAGTGTACCGGTGGATACCAGGAGAGCCTAGGGAAACCAGGAGTGGTGCGAATACTCATCCAATCTAGGGTAACAGGAGGTTATTCGCTAACCGAGGATAATAAGAATGGCGCTACAGTCTAGGGAATTAACAACTACTAGTTGATTGAGGATACCGGAAGTGGTAAGAATACTCAACTGGTCTAGGGTAACTGGAGGTTATTCGTTAATCAGGGATACCAGGAGTGGTGAATAATACTTCACAACTAGGAGTGGTGAAGAATACTTCACAACCAGGAGTGGGTGATACTCAACTAGAGGAAGTATTATAATGATATTAAAGGCGTCTAGGGATACCAAGAGTGGTGAATAACACTACGCAATCAAGAGTGAGTAAAATTCAATTAGTCAGAAGTAACAATTATTACTCAATATGACTAGGAACACTAGGAGTGGTTTAAAACACTCAATTGTACTTCATTGAATATTTAATGGAACCCTCTAAGTTAACTTAGAGGAGAACTAGATGTAGCTCTAACTAGTAAACCAGTATAAAAATTGTTTGTGTGATGTAGTCCTTTCAGTAAACTACTGGTTCTTAATGAAGGAAATCACAATATGCATTCAAGTTAGCATTAAGTTCTCATCCAACCTTTCATTCTTGAACAAGTTACTACTTAGATATCTTTTGGAAAACATTAAGTTAGTTTTGTAAACGATCTTCATGGAATTGCGTTTATAGATAAAGTACAACTAATTCATAAGTGTTAAGTACATCATGCTTAGTCCTTTAGTAGCAAATAAAAAGGTTATGAAAACACTATTCAATCCTCCTTCTAGTGTTTTCTTACAACTTCACTTTCACTTAGAGAAAAAAAAAACTGTTTGCAAAATCATGAAGATAGAAGTTTTGATGATACCTAAATCAAGTCTCAAGTGCTCACCTTGCTAGAAGACCTTCATGAAGACTTATTTTTGTGTTAAAGCCTTTATAATAAGTGGATTTATGTATAAGGCTTTATTTGTTGTTGATTCCATGTATTGTTTGCTTTAAAATTCGTTTTGGAGTCACAAAAACTTCGCTATAACCGATTAGTACTTAAGATAATCGATTATCATAAAGATTTTTTTAAAGGTTGCTAAAAACAGATTTTGTTTCTAGAATAATCGATTAGCAGCCTATGAGAATCGATTATCCATAATCGATTATGACTTACTATAATAGATTATTACGACTAGGCATTGGAGTTTTTAGGCATGTTTTTGGTTGTTATGCATTCAGTAAATGCATAATCGATTACCATAAGTGCATAATCAATTATCACGTGAGAAAAAGCTAACAATGGATTTTTGGAGGTGTGCTTGAGTGATATCTTTATATATTAGTTTGAGACTCTCATTCAAATACACAAAAACGAACGAAAACTTATCTAAAAATTGTTTTATTTTGTTTAAGTTTGATCTAAGGTTTGTGTAACCCTTGTGCGTTGGCTTTAAGAACTCGGTGTTGGTATAGAGCGAGAACTTTCATTCGGATTGTGATTGAGTGTTGTTCCTGTTGCTGAGTGGAGTCTGTCATCCTTTGTAAAGATTCAAAGGAAGTGTTCATCCTTCATGAAGCATTCAGAGGAGGTGTTCATCCCTTGTAGCTTTCAGAGGAAGTGAGTTTCATCTCTTGTGGTAACAAGAAAGGTGTTTTCTAAACCCTTAAACTTGTCTTTCTGTGTGATTTTAATAGTTTATTGCTTTTGTTCTAGTGGAAATTTAATATTCATTTGGGATTAGCAACTGGACATAGGATATGATAACAATTTAAAACATCGTTATTTGTGATGTGATTTTGATACAAAAAGCATCCTCTTTCACTTAAAAACTTGCTTGGACTCATACTTTTTCATTAAGTTGTGTGAATAATAGAGTTGAGGTTGATTTCTATGGATTTATGATTAATTCCCTTTGTTTTGATAGAGATTGAGGTAATACTGGAAGAAAAGATGAAAAGCCAAGAAGATGGAGCTCAGAAGGGATTAAAAAGGCACCAGAATGAGGGAAAGCACGAAGCTCGGGCTACCAGAACCGAAGCTTGGGCGAAGAAAATCGACGTCCACCACCTGGGCGGTGGGGCCTCAAAGCTTGGGTGTCCAATTTCAACGCCTGGGCCTTACATGAGCTGTTCTGACAACCTGGGCGTCCTCCTGGACCACCTGGGCGTCGATTTTCGCGGGTCGGGCCCTGTTTCTGCTCTGTTTTGATTATTTTGGACCAGGCCCTGTTTTGGCACACCTTTGACACTATTTAAAGGACCCTAGGGCTCTAGGTTTTGTATCCCTGGCAGAGAAGAGCATAGCAATACACTCTTTTCCCAATTCTTAGGCTTTCATTCTCATTCTCTCTTCCATTATTCATAGAGTTCCCCCATGTCTATGGGGAACTAATTTCTATTTGTTATTGGGGAATGATGTAACCTTGTAAACTCTCATGTATTTGAACTGATTCTTAAATTCCATATGATTTTCCATTAATTGTTAGAGTAATTCATCTGTTTCTATGCTTGCTTTTGTTTAACTTATTCATTAGCATGATTTATGAATTGCATGAGTGCCGGGAGGTTGCTTACAGTTCAGGTTCTTGTTGAATTACTCCTAAGGGTTATATTTCTCAGGGATGAGGGTATGAGTCTTGGTCGTCTTAATCTCTTCTTTTTTGACATCTTATTACCAAGAATGGTAGGAATTGTATGAACCGATAATTTGGGACAGGCTTATTCACCGAGGGATCGGGGTAGGTAATTTAGTGAGAGACATTGGCATTAATGCATAAAGAAGAATTCTTATATACATTAGAGGGAACTTGGTGAAATCTAACCCCAACAACATATCTATCTCATATAAATCAACCTTTGTTCATCTCTATGCTCCTTTGCCATTGATCAATTGCATTTTTATTTTATTTATTATTTTTGCATTCAAAGTCAATGATCTCTTTTTATTTTTAAGTCTTAATTAATCTTGTTATCACACAACTGTTCAGCGCCGAGAGTCCTCTGGGATACGATACTTACTCTTACCATTTTATATTACTTATGCGACTCGGTACACTTACCGACTCAACCCAACAGGATCCTTGTGATCTAAACCATTATTAAATCATTTGTTCAATTTCCTTTCTTCCTTATTCTTTATTATTTTTTAATTATTTGCTAAGGAAATTAGAAATAAGAGAAAATTATTTATGGAACACATTTGTGATAGAAAAAAACAATTCATCCCCCTCTTGGTTTATTATTCACATTAAACATTTTGTTGCAACGCTTTGACAAGAAATTTTACATGTTTTCATAAGTTCATTATATTATTCATATATCCTCTCTAAAAAAACTTGTTGTGTTAGATTCAGAAATGAATTCAAACAGTTGTATGTTTAACTCAGTGTAGTTAAACTTTATAGACAGTTTGTCTATTATGGATACCTATAGTGGTTAAACTCGTTGATGGGTGTCGCGGCCATACAAATTTAATTGCATGTAAGGAATGCAGTATAGACTAGGAAGTGACTCCTAGGTCGTCTCTCAAGGACCAAATGTGGTTCGAGTCTTAGGTCTAACAC
>NC_028352.1:16825809-16827598 GCF_000741045.1 Vigna radiata var. radiata | reverse complement strand
TTCCGGTCAAATTAAGCATATTTAGGAAAAACGGGAAAATACCAGAAAATTAAGCACAATTCCCTGATTAATTCTAGCACAATAAACTAAGTACAATCAAGAAAATATCGACTCATCAAAATAGACCACACTTAGTCTTTTGCACTCCTGGGCAAAATCAAGACGCAAAACAGGGAACAGTTCTGAGGACATCAGGGAATTAACACAGACTCAGCAGACAAAACACAAAGACTAACAAGGACAGAAACAAACAGAATTACAGTCCTCAAGAAATCCGGACAAGGGAAAGTAGTAGATAGCATCCACACAGAATCAAAGAAATCAGATACTCAGAGAAATCATCCAAGCAATTCAAAGCATGACAAAATGATCAATCCGCTCGAGAGGTGAATCAAAAGCAACAGAACCTCACAGATGCACTATCAGTGTTTCTCTTAAGTGTCTAAGGTAAACAATGTCAACTCAATGCACTCAAGAAAGCAAACACAAACAGACTTGGCAAGCCTCTAATAGCAACACTCAAAAACATATGCATGTTCAAATCAAAAGGTCTTTTATGGATGTAATGGGGTCAAGGACATGGGAAGATAACATATGGATGAGAAGCTATAAACCAAAAGAAATAGAGGAGCAATGGGCAACAAGTGTAAACACATTCAAACACACCCAAAACCTCTAATTCAATCCTCTTCTTGACTCCATTATTCACAATTTTTTTTTATTTTTTTCTCATTTTTCTGTATTATATTTTTTTTTTTCTTTTTTTTTTTCATCTTGTCTCTTTTCTTTTCTCTCAATATTGAACATAACTCTAAGAGACAAGATACACCATGTATTTACAGAGCAAAACAAGAGGAGGAGCCAACTAACCAATTCATCTGAATATCCCAAGAGACCACACTTATTCCCAAAACAATTCCAAAGCTCCACAATTCCTTAAGGTTAAGGTAATCATGGTTTTTCAGTTAGGGCAGGTGTATGAGCTTCAAAACAAAGAAATGGGGAAAGTATAGGCTCAAAAGGGGTTATCAAAGGATTAAAACAAGGTAAGCTCATTTGGCTAGAGAGGCTCAACAACAAAATTGCCTTTATCACTTCCAAACATGCATATCAATCAAGAATCATCAACAAGAGTCAAGCCAAGGCATATGTGCAAGCAATCAAGAGACATATCNCACACAAGAAAGAATATCAAGTGGCTCAATTCTCACACAGGGTATTTCTGTCACAATCAATTTAACCCTCAAACATCATAATCATCTTTCCAAGCAAAGAAAAGCCAGAATTTCAACAAATCAGAGTATCGATGAAGTGAAGGACAAGTCTACAACCTAAACCAAGTCCAGAAATCAAGAGAAACATGTAAAACTGTACAAAAGACACAACAAAAACTACCTAGAAAACAAAAAATTTAACGCAGAAAAACAAAAACTGAAAAAGAAAATAGAATTCTCCCCCAATAGACCACACTTAAACTACACAGTGTCCTCAATGTGTCACAATCATCAGATCACAATCATAACAGTCAACAAACCAAGGACAAGGGCAATAAAAGTAAGGAAAGGGGGAGAAGAGAAAAGAAGAAACTCCCCTGATCAAGGTGGCATTTGCCAATTTTGGACTTTCAGGGAGATATTCTCCATCATTGGAATCAGCAAAGAAGTCTTGAGGAGGAACTGCTTCAGTCTCCAGATTTGATCAAGCAGGGAGATGTCCTCCACAGCTGGATCTAAGAAGCAGTGATTGTTGATGAGCAGGTTCAGCTGGTGCCTATTAATCTTCAAACTGT
>NC_028352.1:16819183-16823529 GCF_000741045.1 Vigna radiata var. radiata | reverse complement strand
GCGAACTTGCTGGAATCCAAAAAGGAAATAAAAGAAAACAATGCCAAAAAGAAATAGTAACCACAACTAGCGTGCTTCTCACGGTGCTTCCTTTTTTATTTTCTCCTTCATCCAAAATCCAAAAACGAAAACATGATTATCCTANCTAAACTCAAAGTGATGCTGGATCCCAAAAATTTCGAGAGAGAGCGCCTGGACGTTCAGCCAAAAAGCCAAGTGTGTCTAAAAAATGANGGCTGCNCATTCCTAAGAGGCCGTGAGTCCTATGTAAGGGTGGGGTCCACCCTAAAATAAAAGGGAACCNTAGGGTGCCAAGTGTCCTACAATTTTGGGCCCTCATATTTTTGCCAACAATGGCCCATTGTGCATAAGTTCAATTAAAAATATTCTATACTACTAAGTTACAATGTAATTAAATTTGAAATGTCCAAGTGAAGAGTCTTGACTTTATTTTGTNTCTTCCAAATGTCCCAAATTGTGTTTCCAAAATTTTCCCTGCAAATAATAATGCAAATAATTAGCTCAGAAAATTCAAATTAATTAAAATTAGAATTTCCGGTCAAATTAAGCATATTTAGGAAAAACGGGAAAATACCAGAAAATTAAGCACAATTCCCTGATTAATTCTAGCACAATAAACTAAGTACAGTCAAGAAAATATCGACTCATCACTCGTCTACTCAGGTTGACTAATGTTGAACCAAGAGTGATTGATAATACTCACTATTTACCAGGAGTGGTTTATACTTGTTGTAATCTTTGATAAAGATTAGTGGAACCCCTTAAGAGATCTTAAGGGAGAACCAAACCTAATTCAGGTTGAAGCGAACCAGTACAAAAATACTTGTGTTATTGCTTTCCTTCTTTAAAATTTTTTCCTAAACACTATATTAAACATACATACGTCTATTAACTATTGTAAATCGTCTAATCTTTGCAATAGTCATGAAACGTTGATTTGTGAAAAAGTTTTAAAATACTATTGAGCCCCCACTACCCCTACCCCCCCTCTCCCCTTTCTTTCTATTGTTATCATGTATTTTATATTAGAGCTTGGCAAAAAAAAAAAAATTGGCAAGAAATATAACAAAGAGGATCGCCAACTTGACTTAAACCTTATACATGAAATGTGATAAGAAACTTGAATACGAGAAGAAATAGTGAAACAAAGAATTGCATGGCAGTACAACATGCAAGTAGATGAACGAGCTTTTCACAAAATTAACTTTGTAGGCTCGAGAAAGAAAGAAAAGATAAACTTGAAGATAGTCTCGTATTCCATTAAAACCCCTTATAATACCACTTCATAAGAAGCTTTACAACTTTGGGCATTAATCAAAGACAATGTGCAATATCTTTGAGTGGAGATAAAAACATCACCCAAGGAGGACTCAGATGATATTGATCAAGATCTTATGTTAGAAATTAAAAAGATTCAATCTGAGTACTAAAAATCAGCATTCAGAGTTCAAAAATGTTGACCACATGAGTAAACTATTTCTGAAAAGAGAAATAAAAAGAATCTTTAAATATGACAATGATCAGATGAATGATCGACAATTATACACCATAAGTCCGAAATTGATGATTCCGGCTAATAATTACTTATTGTAAGATGTTTCATCAAAGAATAATGAAAGTTTCTTGAGTTTGGCACAAGTCAACTACGTGTTGGCCAAGCTTCCTAAAAGAAAATAATCAAAAGCAAATATGGACTCTATACGAGAAATAAGGGAAAAGGCCCGTGACATAAGAAATACCTCAAAAGCAAAGGTGAACTTTATATAAGAAGTACAGGAGGAGGCTCGTGGCATAAGAAATACCTCAAAAGCAATAGTAATGTGACATTATAAACACACAAGTATTCCAAAAAGCATACCTAGTTTGGAGGAAGCTCAATGAAACTCAGTAAATCCAAGCATGGGTGTTTAAATGTGTGACTATTCAGTAAATCCGAGCATGGGAATCTGAATATGTGACTACTCGGTAAATCCGACCATGAGTGTTTAACCATGGACGTACTTGCAAAACACTCCAAGAATATTACTAGTGTTTGACCACGGACTTACTTGGAAAGCACTCTAAGTACCTTGTCAGTGTTCAGCTATGGACTTTCTTGGAAAACACTCTAAGTACCTTACAAGTATCAAACCATGGGCTTGGGAAAATCCAAATACTTTATGAGTGTAAGTCCCATGTAAAAAATATCTTTTTATTTTATTATTATATTTCATAAAATTAAATATTTATTTGTGGTGTGTTATTGGGTGATGAAAGGTTAAGAAGATGCAATATTAATTTTTATTTTAAGTTTCAAAAATGCCTGAAGTAAGGTTTATATACTAATGTTTGTGTTATGTTATCAGTGAAAGGGACTTGGTTTAGTGGTTGTGTGTGTTGTTGTGAAAGGGTAGTGCTTATGTTCGAACCCCTAGCCTACGAAATGGATCCCTTGTTCCTTTTTGCATTCTTTTTCTTATTGGTTGGTGGTGGGGCCCGACCCATGCTAATAGGTGAGAGAAGTCTCGTATGTGCGTGTCGAGAGTCGATTGGCAAAAAGGGTCTGCTATTGGTGTTGGTTTTATTTTTTTGGTCTGTTGGCTTTTAAGTGAGTTTGGAAAGAACAATTGAACATAATCACACGACTTCATAGTTAGAAGGAAGGAAAGTTGAACGTAGCAAATGTAATGTACAAAATAAAAAGGTTGTTAAACATAAGTATGTTCCTCAGTATAATTATAATTATAAGAATAAAAGAATCCTGGAGTTTGGGTGGAAGAATGAACTACTCATAGGAAACCAAATCTAGTTACTTGTTTTTATTGCATGAAAAAGGGGCATACCTCTAATAAATGTAAAATAAAACATTATGGTGTTCCTTATGGAAAACATACTTGGGTTATAAAATGATTTAAAATATTGTTTTAAACTAACCCAAAGGACTCATACAAAGTTGTTAAGTACCTAAACTAGCTTGTTCTGTTTTTATTTTGCAGATAAGTTCTAAATCCAAGAAGTCTATATGGTACCTTGATAGAAGTTGTTCAAGGCACAAGACAATAGATAGAAAGAAATTCTCAAACATCCAGAAGAAGGAACAAGGCTATGTCACATATGGTGAGATTAACAAGGGAAATGTAAGAAAAGTTAGGTATGTTTCCCTTACCAAAAGGGGGGTGAATTGGTAATTAATGAAAATGCTTTCTTTATCTATCTTTTTGGAAATCTTTAGAATGATCTTTAACACGCAAGACAATAAAGAAAATAATGCAGTAAAGAATCAAAGGATAGAAAACAAACACAACTTTTTATACTAGTTCGGTCTCAATGCCTACATCCAGTCTCTTTCAATCAACCTTAGATTGAAAGACCTTCCACTATAAAGATTTGAGTTAATTTAACAAGACATACAGAGCAAAATCTCAAATGTAATATCCCCACTAACTCACAAATCTAATATAGAAAACACCCTGCAGAAAGAATAATCCTCTTCTCTGCAGTACCCCATTGAGACCCTTCTCAAAGTCACAAGAACAACATGTTCTTCTTCCTAGCCACATGCATAGGGAAACAACAATCTATGATTCTAAACAAAGTTCTAATCAGGAAAGAAAACACCTCAATGTGCAGTAGATTGATCAACTAATAAACGTCCAAAGCTATCTTTCAAGAATCCTTCAAAATCTACAAATCTTTTGTATCTTGATTCTTGGAGAACCTAGCGCACCTGCAATCTCTTTTCTTGATTCACTGATATCATATATGAAATTTCAAAATGATCAAAAGTTGTTAATGTAGAGTGTTACGCTTCATTATATAAATTCTCTCATTGTCAACACCCAATTTCGTCCGAAAAAGTAAATAATCATTATTAAAGAAAATAATAATCTTCCTCAATGCAGGACACATCACTTTAGAATGTTTTTGAAATATTTGTTTAATATGGTAATAATTTGAATCAATATTATGGCATTAATGGTAAGCAATAATAAAAAATATTGACATAATTTGTTGCATCAGTTTCTTCCTGAAGAGAACAAAATGAGATCCTTTTTTAAATGGGCAAATTTTCTGGCAATTATTATAATATTTGTCACAAATTTTATTTGATTGCAATTAAGACCATTTCTTTCCTTATTTTGCTAATTGTCAATTAATTCGCCATTAAGGCAAGATCACATTAATATTACAATACGTGCCTATAAATACGCACTTTGTGGAAGGAAAAAAGGGGACGGAAAAGATAGAGGAAAACATTTAGAGATATTAGAGATTGAAGGAGAGAGTATAGAGAAAAAATATGTTCTCACACATAAAGGTTTTGTGAACAACAATCACTGAGAAAG
>NC_028352.1:16807722-16818488 GCF_000741045.1 Vigna radiata var. radiata | reverse complement strand
CGTTTGTTTTTCGGTTCGCCGTCCCGTCGCGATCCCGGTTGCGGCACTCATGTTTGACGCTTTTTAATCGATTATGAAAATAATGTAATTGGTTACACTTTTAACAAAGTTACACCAGAATTAAATTAAAACAGATTTAATTGATTAAGCAATTGATGTAATTCATTGAACATAAAATGTAAGTCAAAACATTTGAAAATATGATCGTTATGATAGTTAAGACTTATCATCAAAACAATTTACAATGTGTAGCAGATTTAACCGATTAAGTAAACACTAGAATCGGTTAAGTATTACACTTAGACAATTTTGAAAACTTTTTCTTCTTGAAACTCATCACAAAATATTGCAAATAGGTGTTTAGCAAAGGCACGAATTTTAATCGATTATACATATAATGTAATTCGTTAAAACTTATAGTTTGCCATAGTTTGAGCATTAGTTATCTGATGAACTTAATTGATTACATAGCCACTTTAATCGATTACTTCATACAGATATGCATTATGCAAGTGGTTTTATCATATGAAAATATGAGTATGCATACTACAGATGTAAATACATTTATGATCATAGTAAGTATGCAAACCAAACAGTTTAGGCAATATGTGTTTGAAACATTAAAGAAACATTTTTGTTGTTGTCATGGAAATATATATGTGGTGTCATAATCAAAAACAAAAAAACATAAGGGATTGGGTTTAACATTCACATTGCTCCACCTATCAACAAGAAAGATCCTTGGAATAGGAGACATAGGAAGTGTAGACACCTTGATGATAAAGGGCGACTATTTGTAGAAGTTTCGAAGCATAATCTACTTAGTATAAGCCAACTATGTGATAAAGGTCTCAAGGTAACCTTTGAACCCAATTACTGCATTATCCATGAAAAAGAGTTTTCTCAAATTGCTTTGAAAGGTATTCGACATGCAAATATTTATTTAATTGATTTATAAAATGCATCTAATAAAAATATTTCATATTTAGTAGTAAAAGAAGAAAATCCATGATTGTGGCATAAGAGAGTTGCTCGTATTCATATGCAATAATTGAATAAACTTATATCTAAAGACTTAGTAATTGGTCTACCAAAACGAAAAAATTTTAAGCACAAATTATGATATGCATGTCGGAAGCATAAACAAATTAAATCATCTTTTAATTTGAAAAGTATTGTTTCAAGTGAAAAACTCGTAAAACTGTTGC
This sequence comes from Vigna radiata var. radiata, assembly GCF_000741045.1. Lineage (NCBI taxonomy): Eukaryota > Viridiplantae > Streptophyta > Magnoliopsida > Fabales > Fabaceae > Vigna > Vigna radiata. The sequence goes on along the minus strand of NC_028352.1, from coordinate 16,817,280 downwards.
ACATGGATTTATTTCGTCTTTCAAGGATAAAAAGTTTAGGGGGAAATTATTATGCTTTAGTTATAGTTGATGACTATTCAAGATATATATGGATGTTCTTTATTACTCTAAAAAGTGAAACTTTCAAAGTCTTTAAAAAGTTTGCAAAACAAGCTCAAAATGAAATAAATTTGAAAATAAAATATATTTGTAGTGATCATGGAGGGAAATTTCAAAATGAATTATTTGAAAAATTTTGTGAAGAATTTGGAATTTCTCAGAACTATTTTGCGCCTAGAACTCCACAACAAAATGGAGTAGTAAAAAGGAAGAATGGATCTTTAGAAGAACTTGCTAGAACTTTATTAAATGAATCAAAAATTCCAAAACATTTTTGGGCTGATGTTGTGAGTATTGCATGTTATGTTTTAAATAGAATGCTTATTATACCTATTTTAAAATATACTCCTTATGAACGAACTATTTAAAGGAAGAAAGCCTAAAGTTTCTCATTTAAAACTATTTGGGTACAAATGTTTTGTTTAAAAAAATGGAAAACAAAATTTGAGAAAATTTGATTCTAAATCTGATGAAGTTATTTTTCTTGGTTATTCTCTAACAAGTAAAGCTTATAGTGTTTTTAATTAGAGAACATTTGAAATAAAAGAATCCGTGCATGTTGTCTTTGATGAAATTGTGGACCACGAGGAAAAACCTCTTGAGTCATATGAATCAGATGTAAGTGAAGAAGAAGACTTGCATGAGACAACAAAAGAAAAAAAGAATAATCCTCAAACTAAATATTTAGTTAAGACATGGAAACAACCCTAAGGATTATCATTAGACAATGTTACTGGAGATATTACAAAAGAGGTAAGTACTCAAAGAAACTTAGTTAATTATTGTATGATTGTGGCTTTTGTTTCACAGTTAGAACCTAAGAGCGTAAAGGAATCTCTTCAAGACGATCAATGGTGTATAACAATGCAAGAAGAACTTAACCAATTTGAAAGGAATGAAGTGTGGGAATTAATCCCTATAGTAAACACTCATCAAGTGAAAGGAACTAAATAGGTGTTCAGAAACACACTGGATGAAGATGGGAATATCACCAAGAACAAAGCTAGGATTGTTGCACAAGCCTATAGTCAAGAAAAAGGTATTGATTATGATGAAACATATGCTCCTCTTGCTAGGTTAAAGGCAATACTCCTACTTCTTGCTTACACATTTTGAAGTTTAAATTATATCAAATGGATGTTAAAAGTGCTTTCCAAAATGGTTTTCTAAGAGAAGATGTATTTGTTGAACAACCACCTGGTATTGAAGATCATAAATATCCAAATCACATCTTTAAATTAAAGAAAGATCTTTATGCTCTAAAACAAGCACTTAGATCTTGGTATGAAAGGCTTAGCAATTTTCTATTAGAAAATAGATTTATAGAGGAAAAGTTGATCTCACACCTTACTTTACATAATGTCTTATTTGTTCCCAATTTTTCAGTCAATATTATTTCGGTCACAAAGTTAACTAAATCTCTATCTTGTACACTTAAAATTTCTGCATATTCTTGTGAAATACAGGACAGGTCAACCCTGTAGATGATTGGGAAGGCTGAAGAAAGAGATGGCTTGTATGTCATGATAGTTCCTGCACCCACACCCCTTGGTTCACCAGCTGCTATTACTCCTGAGAATTCTATTGCTTTGTTATACAATAAGACATAACTCTATAGATATTTGGCACTATAGACTAGGGCATTCTTCTTTTTCTTGTTATACCAAATTATGCAACATGTATGCCACTTTATCCGATACAAAATACACTCAGTGTGATGCTTGTCATTATTCTAATCAATGAAAATTGCCTTTTCAACTAAGTATTACTATTTCAAAAGCTCCTTTTGATTTAATCCATGTTGATATTTGGGGGCCCTATTGTACTTCTTCTGTTGATGGTTTCAAAAATTTAATTAACTATAACGGATTATATGTCTAGATACACATGGATTAAATTGATGGCAAGTAAGTCAGATACAAGATCACAACTTATTGGCTTTGTTTCTTATATAAAAACACAATTTGGCATTGATGTAAAAGTTGTTAAATCAGATAATGGTAATGAGTTTTTAATTACATATTTTTATAGACAAAAAGGGATACAACATCAATTATCTTGTGTTGAAACACCTCAACAAAATGGAATTGTTGAGAGAAAACATCAACACATTCTTAATGTTGCTAGATCTTTAATGTTTCAATCCCATTTGCCTATAATTTTTTGGTCTTTTGTTGTTCGTTATGCTGTGCAACTCATTAATATTTTACCTTCCAAAGTTTTGTCATATTTTTCTCCATCTCTATTGTTACACAATGTTAAACCTGACATTACTTACTTACAATTTTTTGGCTCACTTTGTTATGCTTCAACTCTTCAAGCACATAGAACAAAATTTCAACCTCGTGCAAGAAAATGTGTTTTACTTGGTTTTAAAACGGAGTAAAAGGCTACCTTTTGTTAGATTTCAACTCTAGGGAAATTTTTCTATCAAGAAATGTAGTATTTTATGAGAACATATTTCCTTTTCTTGCTAGTGACAAGCACTCACGTATTGAAACACAAAATTCCTTGGATTTTGTCACCAAAATCATTTCATCTTCATCGCCTCTTTTCTCAGAAGTTACTGATCAACCCTCTTTACCACCTACATCTCCTCCTTCTATTGTTCCAGCCCCTGTTAGTTTTTCTTCTCAACCTGTTTCTGTTGAACCTGCCACTGCTACTCCACAAAGGAAATCAACCAGGCCAACACATAAATCATCTTATTTGCAGGACTATCATTGCAACATGTTATTTACTTCTTCCGCCACTCAGTCATCCATAGGTACCTTATATTCTATCTCTTCATTGTTGAAATTGTTGCCAACACAATATCTATATCACTCTGGTTTTTTATGTTGACAACACATTATTAATAACACATGTTTTTTATGCTTTACATGTTCTGTGCTTATTTTTTATATCTGGTTGAACAAGTTTTTGTGTGTAAAATGATGTTTGAATGCATATTTACTGAGCTTATATATGTTACATCATATATGGTTGCATACACATATTCTGAAAGATGAAAACCACATGCACTTTTATGAACTTACATTGTACGACATAACTGCAAGCTGTAAGTCGACTTCATTATGGGGGAAGTCGAATTAAGCTCGTGACTATGTACAAATTTTGTGAAACAGTGCTATTTGAGATTTTGTGAAGGAAAGAATTTCAAAATGATCTGACTTGTTGTAGTCGACTATATGCATCATGCATTAGACTATATTAGTTGCTTGATTTGAAATTTTGTTGTGCTCTTTGAGGAGTTTCTGAAGGAGAATTATGTTGCACACATTGCTTGATCAATATCTGCATATTGAGGTGCTTCTAGGGTGATCAAGACTTTTGTTGGCATCCGTGGTGATTGTTGTTACCTATTGTGACTACAGGGGTTGGACTCGTGGAGTCTGGTATACTTTGAGGATTGTTCAAAGTGGGTTGCAGATTGTAGAAGAGAGGATATCTTTCTGCAAGTCTTACTGTATTATTGTTGCCTATATTTTGGTTAGAGGGTTAGAGAGGAGTTTTATATTTTTTACGTGGAGGTCTTCTATAAAAACCTTGCTGTAAAAACCTTAACCATTATAGTGCATTTTCTTCTTGGTATAGGAAGGACACTAGTTGTAGGCATTAAGGCCGAACCAGTATAAAAACTTGCGTTTGAATTCTCTGTCCCTACTCTTTTACATTCAGTAGACTTTACATTTCTTGTAGTCAACTTCGTTTTTCCGCTACACTTAATTTTCAATTACTTGTGATTCAAGAAAGTTTGTAAAGTTTTATAAAGATTGCGAAAAGACTCTTATTTTGAAAACTCACCAATTCACCCCCTCCCCCTCCCCTCTCTTGGTGTTAAAACGAAGCCTACCTGTTTCCTAACATTCATATCTCTCATATGATGCATTATCATCTCTTCATAAATTATATGTCTTTAATTTTTCCCAAGTTAGTGAACCTAAAACTTATAACTAAGCCATCAAACATGATTGTTGGAGAAATGCCATGGATCAAGAAATTGCAGCTTTAGAAAATACCAAAACTTGGGTTTTGACTAATTTACCTTATGGAAAGCAACCTATCGGATGTAAATGGTATACAAAATAAAGAGGCATGTTGATGGGAATATTGAACAGTACAAGGCAAGGTTAGTAGTCAAAGGCTACACACAACAAGAAGGCTTAGATAACTTTGAGACTTTTTCACCTGTTGTCAAACTCACAACAGTAAGATTGGTTCTAGCTTTAGCAGCTTCCAAACATTGGTATTTGTTTAAGGCTAAGGTTCAAAAAAGGTATAATATTTTCAAGCACTTTGGGTGAAAATTTGGATAGAGAAGGGGTTTCAAAAATGGCCTTGATCATATGACATTCACATACAATTCAATCAATTATCAAGACTAAGGCAATATCATTCATGCTTTCCTGTGAACAATACAAACAACAATGAAAACTCTGAAGCTCAATACCTCACACAACATGCTTTCTTACACAATATTCATTCATACATCCTGCCTAGCATCATGACCACAATCATATTTCATCACCCATCTGTTTCATAGAATATTAACATGCAATGCATCTCAATTATCATCCACATCAAATCATCATCAAATAGACTCATCATGCAAGTTATTCAGTCAAACATCTTCAGAAAAAAGTATTTAAGCCAAGCATACACACGAAAATAAAATTCAACCTATTCTACAAATTTAAATTGCAAAGACAACAAAGAAAACTAAACTCCTATCTATCAAATGGACATCCATCAGTAGATGCCCTCAATCATCCCATACTGTCATCTGAGTCCTCCTGGGTCCCATCATCAGCATCCCCATCAGCGTTTGGTGCTTCAGTACCAGACTCACTGTTCTTTGACTGCTACTGAGGCCAAGCCACTGCTGCATGAAACTCATCCATGGTCCACCGATGTACTGGTGGATGATCATACAATCTGATTATCATCTCAATAGTTGTTGTTTGTCCCCTATAAAGGGCCTCCATCCTAGACTCCACCAGGGACATATACATGTCCCGCATCTGAAATGGCGCAGCCTACTGTGCTGGTGCATCGTCAGGTACCTGCTCCTACTGTGTTACGGCTCTTCTGCGACATCTCCCGGGTGTTCCTCCTGCTGCTCCTGCCTCAGCGCAGTACTGATGAAAATAGGATGCATCAATAGCATTTCTAGGTCTCTCATATGGTGGAACTGCAGTGTCCACCCTAGCCCGTCGGCATAGAAAAATGATCAAATATGGATGTCCCAATGGCGTCCTGTTGCTCACTGTAGTAGCGCAGCTCTGTATCTCGTCAGCGATGATTTTGCCGACGTTCACATCCATCTGTCTTATCAAGCAAAAAATGAGAAGGACCCTATGCATCGTGACGTCAGAGATATGGGAGCAAGGTTGGATGTTGGCATGAGTGAATGCCATCCAGTATTGTGCCAAGGGTGTCAAATCCAATCTCCTAATGTTGACCAGTGCTCTATTAGGATTAGTCTAAAAATGCCTTCTAGGGAGGCACATAACCCTCTCAATTGCGGCAAAGTCGCTGAACAAACCAACCTGTGCCTCATACTGGCACTGCTCCCCTGGCCACTCTGTGCCCAAAAAGTTGTTTATGGTGTCGGGGTCATACCTGATAACATGCCCCCTCACAAAACTCCTATACCTCCCAGCAGCAATCCCACCTCTGGATAAGGCGTTGGTGTAGAATTCCTTCACCAACTCAATACTAGCTAGTGCCGGGTAGGTAGTCAACTTCTCCCAATCTCTCCTTAAAATCTCTGCTCCAAATTCAGGAGCTAAGTCAGGGATGAAAGAAGCCTTCCTTTCCATCAACAATCTCCTTTCCTGCACAGTGGCATAGTGGTCATCATGTTGTTTAGAGAGGAACCTCTGAGAGTCAAATCCCCTTGGCCTTTCAGGTTCCTTCCTCTTGCTACCATCAGTACTTCTCCCCCTTCGTGATGCTGATGCCATTCCTGCATGAGATATAATTCAAAACAAACCATAGGAATTCATCATTTAGAAGTTAATACATCATTCAACACTTTTAGACTATACACCATTCAAGCTCTGAAGGTAAAACAGGTCCCCCCTCTGTATTTCTGTAGCAAAAACATCCATTTAACAAAGATGCAGCAGACCGCCCGGCGTCCAAGATGACCGCCCGGCGGTATGCCTCAGCAACAATACCGCCCGACGGTGAAAGATACCGCCCAGCGCTGCGACAGGGTTTTTCTCAAAAATGCTTTAAAACAACCCTAATCTCCACTCAACCACTCATTTCATCCATGCAGACAAGATTCAAGCCACTTAATCAGTCAAAATAGTTCCTAATTCAACAATTCATGCATAGAAATCCAAAACCCTAGTTATGTTCCTAAGCATGTTCTTCATCATATTCCAAATTTAGAAACTAAAGAATGAAATTGCTCTACTTACTTAAGTGGAGATGCTAAATGCTTGCAGAAATTCCTTCAATTGATGATGAAAAACTCTCAATGCACAACTCTCTCCAAAAACCCCCAAATTTTAAACAAGAAACTAGGTTTTTGCGAGTGGGTGATAGGAAAGTGTGGGAAAATCTCTTTGAAAACCCTTTGAAGGTGCAAACTGGGTGCTAAAACTCAGGGAGATCGCTTGGCGGAATGCAAAGTAGGAAATTCAAGTGCAGAACACCCAAAACCGCCCGGCTTTAAAGAGCTTGGGGGTGGGTGTTCGCCGCCATCGCCCGGCGGTAAAGTTGCACCGCCCGGCGGTGAGTGGGAATTTCTTCTCCCTCTTCTTTGCTTGCTTTTGCGTGTTTCTTCCCTGTAGCACCTAATCTTTACCTTCAATTTTTCAATTAATGCATTTCCCCTCTCAAATGTACATGCAAATCTATAATAAACTAAAGACAGAGTTTAAAACAAACAAACAATCAACTGGGTTGCCTCCCAGGTAGCGCTTGTTTAACGTCACAAGCCTAACCCAACCCTGTTAAGCACTCATCAGTGAGTGCAATCCATACTCGCACCCGTCAATAGGTGTACCTTCCTGGTATCCTTCAGTGGATGAAAAAAAAAATTAGCATCCCTCAGTAGATGCTACCCAAAAATTGTTCAGATAATTAAATATTTACAAGTATAGAAATGAAATAACTCTAAACTAAATATGTTTTACAAGAATGGAGATGACCCCCACAAACACCCATCATTAGGTGTGGATAATCTTTTCTTTTTCTTTTTCCTGCTGAATCTCTTCAAAAAATTAAGAGCACCAAGGACTTGTTTCCATGTTTCAATCATAGGGACTTTGATCTCCAATTTCTTAAAGATCTCCTTGAAGTACATGAACTTCTTTCTCTTCCTATGATTTTTCTTTTTATGAGGAAGGGTTTTTTCATGTAATTCTTTCTTCTTTCCCTTCTTCCTCTTTTTCTTTTCTCTTTTTTTCTTCTTTTTTTTCTTTTCTTTCAACCACTTCTTTTTCCTTGTCATCATTTTTATCTCCCTCACTCAACCTTTCTACTTCATCTTCCTCTGTTTTCTCGTCTTCTATCTTTTCCACTTCTCTCTCCACTTTCTCCTCATCAACAACCTCATCAATTTGTGCCTCCAAATTCCTGAAGGTAACTTCATATCTCTTGGCATCACATCTCTCTAGAAATTTGTCAAACTTTTCATTCAAGCTTTTGACTTGTTTCGTTACATCAGTGGTTTGTTGATAAAGTTGTTGATCATACTCCCATGTTTCTATTGGTGAAGAGCATTGTTGCTGCCACTGATAATGTTCCTGATGAGTCAATATTTTCTTGACTTCACTTAGTTTATTGTGCTTAAATTAATCAGGGAATTGTGCTTAAATGTCTAGTATTTTCCCGTTTTCGCTAATAGTGCTTAATTTGACCGGAAATTCTAATTTTAATTAATTTGAATTTTCTGAGCTAATTATTTGAATTATTATTTTCAGGGAAAATTTTGGAAACACAATTTGGGACATTTGGAGGACAACAAATAAATTCAAGACTCTCCGATTAGACATTTTAAATTTTAATTGTATTGTAATTTTAATTGTTAGAACTTTTTAGACAAACTTTTACTTTGTGGGCCAAATTTTGGAATTTGTTGTTGAGCCCAATAGTAAAAAATAGACACATGGCACCTAGGGTTTTGGGGTGGACCCCACCCCATTATTTTAGGACACATGGTCTCTTAGAAAAAGGGGGAGCCGTCATTCTCAAGGGAGATTTGGCTGGAACAGTATTTTTGGTGTAAAAACCGTCACACTCTGAATTCATTCTCGGCTGGAATTTTTGTTGGCATTGCAATTTTCTTGGAACAATGTTTTTGGTAATAGGTATTGGATGAATGTTTTCTTTTCTTTTATTATAGTACATCANTGTTCCATATATTTTCCTTGCATTGGAGTTTACTTTATTCAAATAACACATTTTTTTTATTTGGATTCCACACTTTACGGTTGCATTTTATAACACTTCTTTTGCTTTGAATGAGTTAAGAGTAGATTAAGTGAAAGTTAGAGGTGATGGGACGTGTTGGCAGCTGAATGTTGGAGTAGCTTTTTCTTTTATTTATTTTAAGAATGAAGAGTTGATCGGAGAAAGTGTACGTGTTTCACCAAATGCTTGGACAGAGGGTGCTGGCTGGAAGATGGAGGCATGTTTGTTTTGAGAATGCTTTGGAGGTTAGGTTGTAGCTGTCTCGTCAATAGCAATTAGAGATTTGGGTGCCAAACTTTTAGCTTAAAAAAAATAAATAAAAAAAAGAGAAGGAGATGGACGGTGATGTTATTTGAAAGGAGGATGTATTGATTGATTTTGATGGTGTACGCTGGATGCAGAGAAAGAAGTGTTGCCACGTTTTCATTTATGGAGAAAANAATGTTCCCTCTTTCTTTGACAAGTGTATGGATTTATTTGGAAGCATAATTCATTTTCTTTCTAGAAAANAAAGAACACGGTGACATTTAGAATTCTAAAGTTGTCATTTTTATTTTATTCTTCAACGCAGATTTTTATTTCCTTTTATTCTATAAGCTAGAATGTGTTTTTCTTGCATTTAAATAGGTTCTGACACTCTTGTATTGAAGATTTGATTTCAAGCTGCATTCTATTTCCTAGTTTAAGCATAACAAATAAATCCCTGCAATATGTATTTCACTTTTTAGTTTTAGTATTATATTTTAANTGTTTTAATTATGTTTGGATATTTGTCTATAGCAGTGTTAGGTTTAGCATTTTCAGTCACTTTAATATTTTCAATTATGTTTGGTTGTATTTAATTTACAGCTTTATTTTAATTTCGTCAGTTGCATTCACAAACAAAACTTTTCACCAACCCCCCCACTCGTTTTGATCTAATTCTGAATCGAAATTTGGTCCTTGAGAGACGACCTAGGAGTCATTCCCTAGCTATACTGCACTTTAAACTGCACATCAAATTTGATTGGGCAGCGACACCCATCA
>NC_028352.1:16804310-16806197 GCF_000741045.1 Vigna radiata var. radiata | reverse complement strand
TGAGGTTCAGCCTCTTACACTGGGATTGGGTGTTATACCTCTGCATATTATTTCTTTGGAACCACATTGCACTAACCATGTTGCAGGAGGTACACATGCATTTGATCAACACATACCCATGGTGGAAGACAAAGGTGCCGATAGTTTGAAGATTAATAGGCACCAGCTGAACCTGCTCATCAACAATCACTGCTTCTTAGATCCAGTTGTGGAGGACATCTCCCTGCTTGATCAAATCTGGAGACTGAAGCAGTTCCTCCTCAAGACTTCTTTGTTGATTCCAGTGGTGGAGAACATTTCCCTGAAAGTCCAAAATTGGCAACTGCCACCATGATCAGGGGAGTTTTCTCTCCCTTCTTCTCCCCCTTTCCCGCTTTTATTGCACTTGTCCACGATCTTTTGATTGTTCTGATTTATGATCTGATGATTGTGACACATTGAGGACACTGTGTAGTTTAAGTGTGGTCTATTGGGGGAGACTCTGATTTTTCTTTGATTAGTTTATGTTTTCTTGATTAAATATTTTGTTTTCTAGGTAGTTTTTGTTGTGTCTTTTGTACAGTTTTACATGTTTCTCCTGATTTCTGGACTTTGTTTAGGTTGTAGACTTGTCTTTCACTTCATTGATACTCTGATTTGTTGGTTCCTTACTTTTCTTTGCTTGGAAGATGATTATGATGTTTGAGAGGTTGATTTGATTGTGACTATACCTTGTGTGAGATTTGAGCCACTTGATATTCTTTCTTGTGTGTGATATGTCTCTTGATTGCTTGCACATATGCCTTGGCTTGACTCTTGTTGATGATTCTTGATTGATATGCATGTTTGGAAGTGATAAAGGCAATTTTATTGTTGAGCCTCTCTAGCTAAATGAGCCTACCCTGTTTTGATCCTTAGATAGCCCCTTTGAGCCTATACTTTCCCCATTTCTTTGTTTTGAAGCTCATACACTAGCCCTATGTGAAAAACCATGATTACCTTAACCTTAGGGAATTTTGGAGCTTTGGAATTGTTTTGGGAATAAGTGTGGTCTCTTGGGGATTCTGATGAATTGGTTAGTTGGTTCCTCTTCTTGTTTTTGTTTTTGTAAACATGTTCTGTATCTTGTCTCTTAGAGTTGTGTTCTGAAAAGAGAGAAAAGAAAAGAGACAAGATGAAGAAAAAAAATACAAAAAAATGAGAAAAATTAAAAAAAAAAATTGTGAATAAAGGAGTCAGGAAGAGGATTGAATTAGAGGGTTTGGGTGTTATTTGAGTGTGTTTACACTTGTTAGCTCCTCTATTCCTTTTGGTTTGTAGCTTCTTATCCATATTTATCCTCCCTTTTCCTTGACCCCATTTCACCTATAAAAGACCTTTTGATTTGAACATGCATATGTGTTTGAGTGTTGTTATTAGAGGNTTGCCAAGACTGTTTGTTGCTTGCTTCCTTGAGTACATTGAGTTGACACTGTTTACCATAGATACTTAAGAGAAACACTGATAGTGTGCATCTGTGAGGTTCTGTTTCTTTTGATTCACCTCTTGAACTGATTTATTATTTTGCCATGCTTGGAATTGCTTGGATGATTTCTCTGAGTATATGTTTTCTCTGACTCTGTGTGGGATACTGTCTACTTCCTTTCATCGTCCAGATTTCTTGAGAATTGTGTAATTTTGTTTGTTTCTTTCATTGTGAGTCTTTGTTTTCTGTCTGTTGAGTCTGTGTCACCATCCTTATGTCCGTTGAACTGTTCCTTGATTTGCGTCTTGATTTTGCCCAGGAGTGCAAAAGACTAAGTGTGGTCTATTTTGATGAGTCAATATTTTCTTGACTTCACTTAGTTTATTGTGCTTAAATTAATCAGGGAATTGTGCTTAAATGTCTAGTATTTTCCCGTTTTCGCT
>NC_028352.1:16796596-16802165 GCF_000741045.1 Vigna radiata var. radiata | reverse complement strand
GGCAGGGCATGGCCGTTCACCGCCCGACCAGGTTGACAAGAGTGATACTCCGTTCATCAACCTGGGTTTCTTCAGGATGTTGGGGGCGGCAGGGCGTGGTCGTTCACCACCCAGCCAGGTTGACAGGAGTGATACTTCGTTCATCAACTTGGGTTTCTTTGAGATGTTCAGAGGTCGTGAGGGACGGATCCCTTGAGGGGCTCGGTGGCTCTGAGGGACGGATCCCTTGAGGAGTGGACGGGCGTTTGAAGCTTGAGGTCTAATGTCCGGGTTGAAGACGAGGCGGGAGGGTGAATAATCAAGGCCAAACGGCCGAACCATTTATGTCAAATTTTACAAGAATACCTGCGAGGCCTAGTTTGGGAAGTTACCTGAAGGGTTGAGCTTTATGACCAAATGACTGATGAAGTCGATATGCCGAGTAGTTAAGGCTGAATGACCGAGTCGAGGGTGCCCAAGTTGGGTGAGTACCTGGGAGGCCAGGTTTGAGAAGTTACCTGAAAGGTAAAGCTATATGACTGAGTTGTTGAAAACTGAGGCCAAGGGCCGAGAAATTGATAAGGCCGAGAGGTGCATGGTTGAAGCCGGATGGCTGAGCTGTTAAGCCCGGAGGTTGAATGGTTAAGGCTGAGAGGTTGAAGATGTTCGCTTGACACTCCTAAGAGCACTACTCAACTTTTCTGTTGGCCGAGAGGTTGAGGCCTTTGGAGGCCGAAAGCTTGATGGCCGATGGGTCGAGAGCTGGAGGCCGAGAGGCCGGGTGGTTGGGGCCAAGAGGCCGAGTGGCCGAGGCCAATGGGCCGAATGGTTTGAAGGTTGCCAAATTTGGCTAATGTCGAACTGTCGAGAAGTCGAGGCCGTTGGAGGCCAAGTTTAGGGCCGAACGGTCAGGATGTTTGAGGCTCATAGGTGGCCGAGTAGTTGAAGCCTTTGGAGGCCGAACAACTTGAGGCCATGGAGGCCGAGAGTCGCTGCCAGGCTATGGTCGAGCGATGGAGGCCGAGCACATGAGGCGGAACGGGCGGGGTTGAGTGATGGTGTCAACTTTGGCTAAGAGTGAGAGGCCGAATGGCTGGGAGCTCATGCCCTTTGGAGGCCGAGAGTTGAGGCCAGGTTATGGCCGAGCAGTTGAAGCCGATGGCTGACTTAGCCGAGTAGATGTGGCTGAGAAGCCGGATTGTTGAGTCTGGATGGCCAAGTCGCAGAGGTCGACAACGTGAGGGGAGGCTTGTTGGCCGAACGGTTGTGGCCCGTTGGCTGAGACCGTGTGGCTGGAGAAGTTTCCTGGTTAGCCGAACGTTTTGAGGCCTGACGGCTGAGACCGAGTGGCTTGAGAGGTTTATCTGAGGTTCCTGAGAGCATTGCTCACCCTTACCTTATGGTTACAACTGGGGATGCACACTCGGCCCACGGTGGGCGCCATAATGTTTCGGGTGTAAAGTGGTGTCGTGTGTCGAAGACTGGATGGACAAAGCTAGAGCGTTCTTAGTGGTGTTGAAGGCCGAACGGTTGGTGAAGATTGGGTGGTTTTCCTAGTGTAGGAGGCCGAACGATTTCCTATTGTCCCCTCTTACTCCAATTTGGCTCTCCCTCCTCCTTCTCTAGACAGGGTGGGCGGTTGCTAGCATTCCAAGTTGTTCGCTCTTCCTCCTCGCACTCCAAGCCGGGTGGGCGGGTACCTGCCAAAGGCACTTCGACGCTCAAGTGAGTAAGTGATCGAACAGTCATTATTGAGCATGTATTATGCAGGGTGTGCAATCTGGTCTCAAAACATACATGAGACCTTTATGTATACTATTCGTAGTGGGCTTTTATCTTTTATGGGCCTGACGACGGCCCAATCACGCCTTAACCTCCATTAAGGGCTTTAATCAGTTGTTATCGTTTATTATCTAATCAAATGATAGGTCGGTCTAATGACTGGTAAGAATTTGGATGTCCTGATTACCTATCTTAACGAGAGTCGTTCGGTCATCCTGAAATAACCGTTCAATTCGAGGGAGCTGGGAGGAAACCGGTCAACCCCCAAACTTACGCATAAGGGATCGGTACCTAGGAGACCATACGGTACAATACTAATATATACATTATAAAGAAAAAAAACATGACAATAGAGGTATCCATTATGTCCCAAAGAATAAGAATAAAAGGTAATTGGTGCTTATGGATAAATAAATATTTTAGTTTCAAGATATAAACCTAAATCTACAAATTAGATTAAAAAGAGAATTTATATTTAAATCATTGTACATGACAAAAAAGTATATGTTTACAATTTTTTATTTTTTTTTGGTTTGGTAAAGAAGATTATTTAATAAGAAAATGGATCATGTTTTGTGAAATTTAATCTAGCTTTTTATTCAATTCAAATAAATTTGAACTAAATTAGGTTTATCTTTTTACTTTATTTAACAAATCAACATTGAAAACTAATTTATTATATACAATTATCACCTTTTTCTATAAACCATACATCTTTATTCAAGTTATGTTTGTTTCTCTTTTGTTCCTGTTTTCTGAAAAAACTAATAGATCTTTTAATTTATTTTGTGGGTATTTTGTGGTGTTGCCGAAATGTTAAAATTTAAACTTTTAAAATTTTTATATTTCATTTTATTGTATTAATACTGTTTCATTTCTTGTATTATATAATATATTAAAAATTGAAAATAAAATTACATTTGTTGTAAATCATATATTATGTGCAGCTGTATCACTATTGCTTCCTGTACACCTCAGTTACTAACTGAACAACCAAAATAATAGAAAAAGATTAATATCACTGCCACCAGTATTGCTTCCATCATCCCCGCTACTGTAGAGGGAAAAAAAGAGAACATAGAACACAGAAAACATAAAAAAATAAAATATAAATATTTTAAAAACTTTTTCCAAACACGAATCATGTGTTTCGTACTTCGGGTAAGATGTTTCAGAAAATTCACATTATATAAATTTCGAAAAGTTTATTCCGAATATCCTTTTTCGGTAAACTTTTTAAAGATATTTTTCATTGATTTTGGAAATCTTATTTCAGAAATTTCATTCCAATAAACTTGTTCATAAAATATTTCGTAATCCAAAATTTACTTTACGAAGAATAAAATATTCATTTTACATCAGCATAAACCACGGTCGGACACCGTATTTTAACATCACAACAAAATAATTATACTTTGTTATTGGTTGCATATTCATTTAAAAGTTATTTGTAAATATTCATATATACTTACAAATATTAAAAAAATATTTTATATATTTTTAAAATAATTTTTTTAAAAATATAAAATATAATACAAATAAAATTAAATATAAAATTTTATTACTTATTTTTCTAAACCCTAATATATTATACTACTCTATTTATATGGGGTAGTAGTTCATCATATAAGAAATATAAGAAAGTTCCTGAAAACTTACTAGAAATATGTTACATTTCAACACTCATCTTAAGCTGGAATATATAGATTATGCACTAAGCTTTGAACATTGAATTTTAGGCGTAAACTGGAATATATAAATTATGTACTATTGAATTTTAGACTTCTTTAGATATTTAGTTAAAATATCTCCGAGTTGTTAATTAGAGTTGACAAACTTAATAACAAGTTTATTAGACAATAACTTTTCTCTAATAAAATGATATTCAATATTTGTGTTTTGTTCTCTCATAAAACACAAGAATAAAGACAATGTGAAGGGTTGCTTAGTTGTCACAGTACAATTTCATCTAATCATTTTTACAAAATTTCAATTCTTGATGTAACACCCGATTTTTGGAATGTCCCGATTACTAGTAAAAATTAAAATTTTCAAAATCATAAAACATTGCAGAAATCTACTTATATTATACCGAAATTAATAAAATCAAAATGAAATAAAGTAAATCTCATTATATTGTTTCTAAAATTTATAGCATAAAAGCTTCATATAACACAAGTCATCTTCTCATTCTCGCGTCATTGTCATGCATTTGGAGCATCTGTAACATCCTCTGCTCCCGTATAACCAAAGGTCATACGATAATCACAAAACACACACACAACCACAACATAAATAAATATGGGTAAGCTACCATAGCATAACCAATATCAATAAAATCTATACATAGGAAACAAACATACCTTAATAGCAAATCAATCATCTACAACAATATCCTTATTAAGAAATCATTTTTTTTACCCATCCTCATTAACCCTATCATGACTATACCATCAATGTTATCCTATTAACAACGTCTCCAAACACATTGTCACTATAAATTCTCAACATCATCAAGAAGGATTTTGGTTTGTCTCTTGTATCCAACCATACTACCTATAGCTTCCCCACACAGGCTCATAAATATAACACCGTTTTATCATTCACTTATCAATATACAAAGTTTCTCGTAAGTCAATATAACCTTTTATACAAGACACTCGAACAATAGATCACAAAATCTCATCCATATTTTAACGTGAATCTCACATAAGTTCCATTCTAATAACAAATTAAAATTATAATTAAATCCAACAGTAAGCTAAATTATAATTCAATTACTTTATTAAATGCTNATTTGGACTCTTTTGTTTATTTATTTTCTTTTCTTTTCACCCAAAATCATTCTTCTTTCTAATATGTTATCTTATCAACGCTATACTCCAAAAAAAAAAGTTTACAGTAACTTTATATAATATATATTATATTGTAATATTTTATACCCAAAATCTCAAACGAAAACATATATTACCATACTAACATATAACTTAACAAATAATATATATATATATATATATATATATATATATAGGGGTTTGTTAACACAAGTACGCCTATTTTTCAGTTGATACGTTTTAACAATGTGTACCAGATTATAGTAGACAAATATACCCTCGCTTATCATGGATTCTAAGTTTTAAGGTCAAGGATATTTAAATAATTTTCATTCTCAAAACTAAAAAAAAAAAAGAAACCCCCAAACTCTTACTCACCTCCTTCATTCCTCTCAACCCTTTCTCTTTCATCTCTCCCTCCAACATTTTCTCTGTCATTCCTACTGTTGCCCCAATTGAAAAAAAAAATCAGAAACCCTTTGTCATCAGAGATATTTTTTCTCTCATCTCAACATTTTCTCTGTCATCACTCCACCATTTTCTCTCTCATCTCAACCCAATTGAAGATGGTGGTGGTAATTTGAATTAGAAATATTTTTTAAAAATTGAAAAAGTTTACACTTTTATAATCATTTTACATTTATTAATGTGTGTAAAATGAACATAAACTTTGTCACTTTATGTTACTCTTTCCAAATCTCAAAGGTAAAAAATGATTTTGCTATTTTTTATCTTGCACAATGGTTAAAGTTTATTCTAAACGCATGTAGAAGTTGATTCACTGATAAAAAAAAGGGATATAAGGAAATTAAAAAAATAGGTATAGAAGAGCTCCCTAGGAGTACAATTCTTTTAATTCTAGGTTGTAATCTTACATCATGTATCCCATACCAATAGAGAAAGGAAAAAGAAACACTTTGTGTAAAGGGAAAAGGACAATAGAGGGAAATATCTTGTTCTTTAAAAATATAATG
>NC_028352.1:16778371-16789472 GCF_000741045.1 Vigna radiata var. radiata | reverse complement strand
CCCCCCACTCGTTTTGATCTAATTCTGAATCGAAATTTGGTCCTTGAGAGACGACCTAGGAGTCATTCCCTAGCTATACTGCACTTTAAACTGCACATCAAATTTGATTGGGCAGCGACACCCATCAGTTCCCTCTCCTCCATGCTTCTATAAGAAGAAGATCTTGTATACATGTCTTGTGGGAAGAATTCATCATTCTTAATATCCTCCTCTATGCCTTTGACATGGTATGGTTCAAAGTTCATAATCCTCTGAAAAAGTTCATCAAATTCTGCTCTTCTTTGTATAGGCATGAAATGAGGCTCAGCAGCTTGTCCATATCGACTTTGATCCATGTATGAGTGAGGGTCCCACCAATGATTGAAATTATTTTGGTAGGATTGAGTGCCCATATAATGAAATCCTTGTTCGTACTGCATTCTGCAAACATTAGGCACAAAACCCTAGAGAACATTTATTAGAACAAAAATAAAAACAAACATGAAAAAATCAATTCACACTACTAAAAATTACCTCGAGTCCCCGGCAACGGCGCCAAAAACTTGTTGACTCACTAGCAAGTGTACCAGATCGTGCAAGTAATATAATCGGTAAAACCCGATATCGTTCTTCCCAAGAGACTCAAAAGGCCTTATCATTCGTGTGAATTAAAATCGTAAGACTTGTAGAGAAAAATTAATTGTTGTGAATGCAAAGACGGAAAATAAACATGTAATGTTTTTTATTCAATTGACGAAAAAGACTATGGATGAATGGAGTTGTTGGGGGTTGACAATTTCATCTTATTCACTCCCTCTTATCTACTCCTCTTGTTTAATGTGCTTGATTATCTAATTGTTATGCAAACTTTCTTGGCCTACCCTTAACCTGATCCCTCGGCAAAAAATGTCTATCACTAATTACCGGCTTGTTATCCCTAGCCTCCCCTGGCAATTAGCAATGCATTACCGAACAGAAGAAAAAACAATTGATCGTCCTACCTCCCTATCTCTAGGTGGTATTACTTAATCAAGGAATTTCTCACCAGTTCATGACAGTACTGTACGTTCCCGTATCAATAGAGACAACAACAGTTATCGAATGAGTTAAACGATAAAAGCTTTAAGCGTAGATGAGAACCCAACAATTGATAATCAAAGCATATGAAAAATCATATAAATAAACAAGAGTTTCAATAAAAGAGAGTTTCAAAAGATTACATTGTTTCCCCCAACAACAAAAGGGTTTAGTTCACCGTTCTCATGGTGAACCTAGATGAAAATAATGGAAGAATGGAAGAGCAAACCCTAGATAGGATGAAAAGGAGCCTAAGCATCCAAGAGATCTTCTCCAAAGAGTGAAAATTAGGTCTGGTCGCCCTCTTCTGTCAAAAGAATGAGAATGAAATCGTAACAGGGCTATTTATAGCTAAGGAGCATCACAGAAAACAGGCCCAGGCCCAGCGGACAACCGCCCGCGGCACACTTATGCCGCCCGGCAGTTTGCCCTTAATCGCTCCATCGCCCGACGGCAGGGGGCCACCGCCCGGCGGTTTGCCTCTAATCGCAAATCCGCCCAGCATCCACGCTAGGTGCCTCCTCATCGCATTGGACTGCCCAGCGGTGAATTTTGTCGCCGGGCGGTTCCTAGACTCTTCTTTTCTTCAGTTTTCTTCCTCTGTCTTGAATCTAAGACCTGCATCTTCAGTCCCATCTTCACTTTCATCAAAATAGCTTCAAAACAATGCAAAACAAGCATAATATCGCTAAAAACAGCTTTTGACTCTCGACTGACTCATTTATTGGGTTTTACTTGATTCTAAGCTCATTCTAAGTCTTAAAGGGTGTAATTTGGTCTAAAATGACACGTGAAAATAACTGTTTTTCAACCGTTATCAGTATTTACATCAACTAGATGTAAATAATGTTTTTTTACATGGGGATATAGATGAAGAAGTATACATGTCTCTTCCTTTTGGCTACAAAACAGAAAAACCAAGGCAAGTTTGCAAGTTGTTCAAGTCTTTATATGGACTCAAGCAGGCCTCTAAACAATGGAATTACAAGTTGACAACTACTTTACTTTCTTTTGGCTACATACAATCAAAATCAGATTATTCACTTTTTGTCAAAAGTGATTATGCTCATATCACCATCTTACTTGCTTGTGTAGATGATATAGTCTTGGCAGGTGATGACATTCAGGAAATCCAAACTGTGAAGGCTTTATTGAATACAAAGTTCAAGATTAAAGACTTAGGCCAACTCAAGTATTTTCTGGGCTTTGAAATTGCAAGATCTCAACAGGGTATTAATTTGTCCCAAAGGAAGTATGTTCTAGAGTTACTAAAAGATGCAGGATTGTTGGGATGTCAACCTGTTTCTACTCCCATACAGCCAGGCACAAAATTTTCCAAGACAAAATGGAAACCTAATTCAGATGTGCATGCCTATTATATCTAACCAACACACGACCAGATTTATGTTTTGTTGTTAGTACTCTCAATCAATTTATTTCCAATCCTTTGGAAGATCACTATGCAGTAGCAATAAGGATCCTGAGATATATCAAGAACAATCCAGGACAAGGATTATTCTTTCCCTCCAACACAAAACATTCTTTCAAGGCTTTTCGTGATTCTGATTGGGCTTCTTGCCTTGATACTAGAAATTTTGTGACTAGTTTTAATGTGTTCTATGGTGCATCCTTAATCAGTTGGAAATCCAAGAAGAAAGGTATTATATCTAGATCATCAACTGAAGCAGAATCTGGAGCCTTAGCTTCCACAACATGTGAAATTCAATGGCTTATGTATTTGCTCCATGATTTGAAACAGCCTCTAGCACAACCAGTTCCTCTGTTTTTTGACAATCAATATGTTATACAAATTGCATAGAATCCAGCCATGCATGAGAGGACAAAGCATATTGAAATTGATTATCATTTCATAAGGGATAAAGTTCAAGCTGGTGTAATTAAGCTTCAGCCTATTTCTACTTCAGCACAACTTGCAGACATTCATACTAAAGCTTTGCATCAAGCACAATTTCAATCTTTGTTGTCCAAGCTGAGTATTAAGGATATATATGCTGTAGTTTGAGGGGGATATTGGATTTCATTTATTTCCCGTTCATATATGTGCATTTATGTTCATATATTTATATTTTGTTTTGATACTTATATTCCATTTTCATATTGTTCTAAACAACAACAATATATATATATATATATATATATATATATATATATATATATATATCCAGTGTACTCTCTCCTTATCATAAAATAAGAAATACAATTTCATTTTTCTCATAACAAACGCAGTGCACAACTCATCACCACCCGATTTGTCAAACCTTCTGCGAAAAAAAATAGACAGAGTTTACTCAGTTCCAAACAAAAAAAAATGATGTGGTACACCGTTAGCCACCTCAGCCTAATTTTAACGGCGTTAGTTTTGGAAGATGAAAAATTATAGTTTCCTTAAGGACAAGGATCAAAATGTACCAAAGTTTGAAAGAGAGACTAAATCTACAATCGCATGATAGTTGGTAGGGGTGGCCAAATAAAATTGAACTGTACTATACTACTAAAATCTATACTGAACTAAAAACTAATTTGTCTAAACTGAACTGTAAAACAGTTCAGACAAACTGAACTGAACTGTTTTTTGTTTTATCAAACTGGACTGAACTGAACTATACTAAATTGTACTAAACTACAATATAAACTGAACTTAACTACTAACTATACTAATTTTAAACTGAATTGTACTAGTTTTTAAAGTGAATAATATAACAATACATGTTCTTTTTAATTGAAATTTATTTTAATATTTATTTTATTTTACTGATAAGTGTCTTACAAATTAATTTTTTTAATTATTTGATATTATTTTCTATTTTATTTATATTTCTATAATAATTTGTTTTTTTAGTGGAATTGATTAATAATTATTCTTCAAGAAAATAATATTATAAATGCTAGGATGAGATATATTATATTATAAATTACATCTATATTATTTTGCTGAAACTGTTATGATTCAAGTTGTAAAGTTGTGTAATATTTTATATAAAGTTACTAATCAGTGTATACATTATTATTATATAGGCTTGGTACAGGAGTAATTAATTTGTTAAGTTGGACATTATATTTGTAAAACTATGGAACAAAATAACTAAAATATTATTACCAATTAAACTATAAAAAAATGTTTCCAAAACGGATGCGAGATGTTCTTTTTTTATAATCAGATACAAAAAATTCAAACCTTAAATGAAGTAATCATCAAAATTACACAATTAGTCATAAAAAAATATTTTTAGAGAAAAATAAATTTTAACATATTTAGGACATTACTTTTATTTATTTGCAAATGAGTTATTTTATTTATAATTTACAATATAATTATTTAATAATATGTTAAAGAATATAATATATTTAAAGTATTAGTTTTTATATAGTATTTTTTTTCTTTTATGATTTCTATTACTTAATCATTTAATAAAATTAAATTTTAAAAAAATATATTTTACTTTTATTACTTAAAATAATATTATTTAAAAAGTAATATATGTTTATTGATAAAAATAATATAAAAATTTTAGTAAGACGAAACAGTTGAATAGGAACTAGAGAAAAGGAAAGAATAGATACAATTCTTTCTCACACTTAACTGAACCGTGTTATAAGTACAATTTTTAAAAACTGAAACATAAAATAGTATATTTAACTTTTAGTGAAAGTATATCAGTTTCTTTTAATAATATAATACAGTTAACTATAATACAGATCAATTACTTTTAGTTGAGAAACTAAAAACATATTTAACCTAATTAATAATACAGAGAATGTAAATAAAATTGAGGAAGAAAAGTAATAAGTTAAAAAAATAGTATAATGGATAAAATACAACATATTATATTCATTGAAACCATGATTAAAATAAAATAGTTTTAAACATTTTTACCATTTCATTAACATTTATGTGTTTATGTAATTCTAAAAATTTATATCGTTTTTAAGTAATTTAATTAATTATTCATTATTTTTAAACATTTTTACCATTTCATTGTCATTGTGGTTTATTTTAAGATAATTTCTCATTTTGGTATATACACCTTTTTTCAAATTTACCCTTTATCAAGTAATAATTTATCAATTTTAATCTTTCTTGTCACTTTTTTTAAATTTAACTTTTTTTTAACATATTTTAAAAGTTGAACCATATTTAAACTAAAATTAATATTTATAATAATATATTACATACAAAATAAATAAAAACTATCTATAAAAAAATTATAAAAAATATTTATATTTATTTTAATAATTATAATTTTATTAATTTTTATCATCATAAAAAAAAAGCGAACATAGTACCAGTAGTATCTAAAAATATATATTTTTCTTGGTGTTATTTTTGAATAGAACTGCTATTCTTTCTATTAAATTAAAATATTTTTATTATATGATAAAATAAATAATTGTATAATATATATATATATATATATATATATATATATAATAATCGCATATTCTCTTTTATGTGACTCTATTTAAAAAAATAATAATAAATAAATAAATAACAAAAAATGTTTTTGATATGGTAAGTTATTGGTCGAATTAGTAATTTGGAGAATGTAAATAAAATTGAGGAAGAAAAGTAATAGGTTAAGAAAATAGGATTATGTTGAAACCATGTATTGATTAAAATAAAATAGTTTTAATATGTTTTCTGATGAAAATGAATAAAAAAATTTAAAGAAATTATTTATATAGATAAGTTACATTTAGAAACATGGATGCTCTTGTTGATTTTAATTTTTTTTTTCTAAGTATTAAGAAGTCGAGTTTATGCATCACTCCTAATTGGTTTCAATATATGTTGTATTTTCAAGTATAATATTTATTTTTAAATTTTGTATAGAATACATGTTTGTGTACATTTTGAATAGAACTCATATTCATTGTCATCAACTTCAACATTCTCTTTTCCCTTTTAAATAGAGAAAGATATGCATGTGCGTTCTGTGTGTAGCTTGAGAATTTCAGTTAAACATGTATGAATATCAAAATTACCAAATGGAGATCATCCATATGTAATGATTCAAAAAAGTTGAAGTAGGAGAAATGCAAAATTTATGTCTTTAACAAAGAAAGAAACTTATAACACAACCATCATGCACATGATGTCCTAACCAACATATATCTCTCTTTCACCTTAAAAAAACCGAGTTCTCAACAAGAAATCAATAAGATAAAACAACAACCAAGAATACAATAACACATAAAGATTGTGAACTATTGAACTACCTTAACATTAAAAGATAACTACTTTCATCATCTTAAATATTATATATAAAAAACTTCAAATCATAACTGAAAACAGGGCAACCATTCAATTCAATATTTATAAAATGCATCTCATGATCATTGAAACAAAAGGGTGTGCTTGAAACAAATTTGTTTTCTTTGATAAAGCCTTTGTTTTAGATAAAGCACTTAGAAAATGGTTTTGGCAACGTTTATCTCAGCCCTACTTCTAGCTGCATTAGCCTCTAAAATCATTAGACATTGGCTTATGAGAAAGTCTCTATCTTCTGACAAGAGCAACGGGCTTCCTCCAGGCCCACCAAAGTGGCCCATCGTGGGGAACCTCCTCCAATTGGGTCAACTTCCACATAGAGACTTGGCATCTTTGTGTGAGAAATATGGACCCTTAGTGTACCTAAAATTGGGCAACATTGATGCCATCACCACCAATGATCCTAAGATTATACATGAAATTCTTGTTTCCCAAGATGATGTTTTTGCCTCTCGACCACACACTCTTGCAGCAGTTCATTTAGCATATGGGTGTGGTGATGTTGCATTGGCCCCTATGAGCCCTCATTGGAAGCGCATGAGAAGAATTTGCATGGAACACTTGTTAACAACAAAGAGGCTTGAGTCCTTCTCAAAACACCGTTTGGAGGAAGCCCAACACCTTGTCAAGGATGTTATGGACCGGGCCCAAGATGGAAGGCCCATTAACTTGAGGGAGGTTTTGGGTGCTTTCTCAATGAACAATGTGACTAGAATGTTGTTGGGTAAACAATATTTTGGGTCCAAATCTTCAGGCCCACAAGAGGCTATGGAGTTCATGCACATAACCCATGAGTTGTTTTGGTTGTTGGGTGTGATATTTTTGGGTGACTACTTGCCAATGTGGAGGTGGATTGATCCTTATGGATGTGAAAAGAAAATGAGGGAAGTGGAAAAAAGAGTGGATGATTTTCATTCCAAGATTATTGAAGAGCATAGAAAGGCAAGGGAATGTAAGAAGATGAAAACGGAAGAAGGTGATGGAGATATGGATTTTGTTGATGTTTTACTCTCTTTACCAGGTCAAGATGGAAAAGAGCACATGGATGATGTAGAAATCAAAGCCTTAATTCAGGTATCTTATAATAAAAAAATATTATATATAATAATTATTCACGTGTTACCGTGTCATTAATCTATAGTAATATTTATAATTATTATTATTAATTTTAGACAAATTATTATTATTTTTTAAATATATAACTTTCTAGGTGTTGAATAAATTAAAAAAATGATAATGATTGGAAAAATTGTTTAGGACATGATAGCTGCAGCAACAGACACTTCAGCGGTAACTAACGAATGGGCGATGGCAGAGGTAATAAAACACCCAGACATCCTCGAAAAAGTCCAACAAGAACTGGACACAGTAGTTGGGCGAAACAGAATGGTGTTAGAATCGGACTTGGCGCACCTTAATTACCTGCGCTGCGTCGTACGAGAAACCTTCCGCATGCACCCGGCGGGGCCCTTCCTCATTCCGCACGAGTCTCTCCGGGCCACCACCATCAACGGCTACCACATCCCCGCCAAGACACGTGTGTTCATCAACACTCATGGGCTGGGCCGCAACACGGAGATTTGGGACAACGTGGAGGAGTTCAGGCCCGAGAGACACTGGCCCAGTAACGGCGGTAGGGTTGAGATTAGTCATGGCGTTGACTTCAAGATTCTGCCTTTCAGTGCTGGAAAACGCAAGTGCCCTGGTGCACCGCTTGGGGTGAATTTGGTTTTGATGGCTTTGGCTAGACTCTTTCACTGCTTTCAGTGGACCCCACCCGATGGTTTGAACCCTCAAGAGATTGATACTACAGAAGTTTATGGAATGACTATGCCCAAGGCTAAACCTTTGTTTGCTGTTGCTGTTCCAAGGTTGTCAAACCATTTCTATCAATAATTTAACAAATTGTTTTATTAGCTTAATTGTGATGGATAACTTTAATAAATAAAAAAATATTATTTTATTTACACTTGTCATTGTAAGTTTGTTTTTCAATTTAATATTTCTTCTATAAATACCTGCTTGCTAATTCATATATAAAGTTATTCACTCAATTTTTTTTAATAAATTATTATCAATTGTTTATGTAAAATGGGATCCAAGTCTACCGTTGCACTTCTTTTCATTTTTGCACTTCTTTTCATTTCAGCTGTAGGTTACCTACATAAAACACTTTCACATTCAAGACAGAATAAACGTCATAATATTGTTTTAGCAAGCTTTTTATGTCAATTTGAGAAAAGATGGTCTTTACCTAAATATTAATTTTGTATTTATAGGCCTTATGTTCAATATACTGTCAATCACCTATAAATACCATATATATGTTCTTGATCATTAAGTGTATTAATTAGCGATAACATTCATCTTACTCGGTCCACGATCATTGAATTACCGACCAGTTTAGACGACCCTCTTCTCGAATGATCGGCTAACCGGATATAATGCATCAATCAACACTCATAATAAAAATGATAATGTCAAATGAGTAATGCTAAAATCATTATTATGATAAAAACAACCTACAACACATGTATGATCTCTTTTTAAAATAAATAAATAAAAAATTTAAGTGTAATTTTAAGTTTAACATCATATAGTAATAAAAAAATAAAACACTTTATTATTAAAAATAAGATTTATAATTTTTTTTTTAAATTTGAAATCAAAAATAGTATTCACTGTTTTAAAACTTGTATTTTATTAGTATTGTATTTTTTTTTTAATAATTATTTGTCAAAAAAATCTACTTTCAAAGTGAAACAAGAAGAAACAAAGAGAATGAAAGAAAATTGAGAAAAAGAAAGTGTAAGATGAAAAGGGTACATGGATTTGGCTGAACTGTCAAACATATAGAAAAAGAGTTAAATATATAAGAAGAGAAAAAGAAAAACAGAAACAAAACTATGAAACAGCCTCCTCTGCAAATAAAATAAAATAAAAAATGTTTGCCCCACTTTATATTTGAAATGGATTCACAAACTAAAAAGGATATAATAATAATAATACTTGTTTTGGGTGTAAAATGGTGTCATGTGTCGAAGACTGGATGGACGAAGCTAGAGCGTTCTTGGTGGTGTTGAAGGTCGGACGGTTTGTGAAGACTGGGCGGTTTTCCTAGTGTAGGAGGTCGAACGGTTTCCTGCTGTCCTCTCTTACTCCAAGTTGGCTCTCCCTCCTCCTTCTCTAGACAGGGTGGGCGGTTGCTAGCATTCCAAGTTGTTCGCTCTTCCTCCTCGCACTCCAAGCCAGGTGGGCGGGTACCTGCCAAAGGCACTCCGACGCTCAAGTCAGTAAGTGACCGAACGGTCATTATAGAGCATGTATTATGCAGGGTGTGCAATCTGGTCTCAAAACATACCTGAGACCTCTATTTATACTATTCGTAGTGGGCTTTTACCTTTTGTGGGCCTGACGACGGTCCAATCACGCCTTAACCTCTATTAAGGGCTTTAATAAGTTGTTATCGTTTATAATCTAATCAAATGGTCGGCCGGTCTGATGACTGGTAAGAATTTGGATGTCCCGATTGCCTATCTTAGCGAGAGTCGTTCGGTCCTCCTGTGATAACCGTTCGGTTCGGGGGAGCTGGGAGGAAACCAGTCAGCCCCCCAAGCTTACGCATAGGGGACCGTACGGTACCTAGGAGACCGTACGGTACCCAGGAGACCGTACGGTACATCAGCTCCCCAAGCCCGAGCGTGATGTTAATGAGGCGAAGGGTTTGTAAATGGCCTTTCTGGAAAGGGTGGGTTCATCCGGTTTGCTTTTGTCTCTTAGTCGCCTTTAATTTGGAGCCCGAGAAGCTTGAGGCTACGGAGGTTGAGAGCTTGAAGTCGGACGCTCTATGTCGAGAGGTGATGACAAAATCTGCTAAGAGTTTAAGGTCGGATGACCTAGGGCTCAAGGCCGAAATATGACCAAGTGGTTGAGACCATGGGAGGCCGAGTGGTTGAGGCCGAACGGCCAACATGTTTGCATGTTGATGCCAAATTTTGCGGTGAGGCCGAAAGGCCGAGAGCTTGAGGCCGAATGGCCGAGAGGTGCAGGCCTTTGGAGGTCGAGTACTGTTGCTAGTAGATAGCCGAACGGTTTGAGGCCTTTATGTGGGCCGAGAGGTTGAGGCCTTCGGAAGCCAAAAGCTCTATGGTCGAATGGCAGAGAGCTTGAGGCCGAATGGCAGAGAGCTTGAGGCCGAATGGCCGAGAGGTGCAGGCCTTTGGAGGCCGAAAGCTTGATGGCCGAATGACTGAGAGGTGGGGGCCAATAGATGGCCGAACGGTTTTGAGGGCCATTCTATTGGCCGAGAGGTTGATACCTTTGGAGGCCGAATGGCCGAATGGCCGAGAGATGAGGGCCAGTAGATGGCCGAACGGTTTTGAGGGCCATTTTGTTGGCCGAGAGGTTGAGGCCAGGAGATGGCCGAACGGTTTTGAGGGCCATTCTGTTGGCCGGGAGGTTGATACCTTTGGAGGCCGAATGACCGAATGGCCGAGAGGTGGGGACCAGTAGATGGCTGAACGGTTTGAGGTCTTGAAGGCCGAGAAGTTGAGGCTTTTGGAGACCGAGAGCTGGATGGTGTCCCTTTCCTTAAATAGGCGATCCTTAATGTGTTGGGGGCGGCAGGGCGTAGCCGTTCACCGCCCGGCCAGGTTGACAGGAGTGATACTCCGTTCATCAACCTGGGTTTCTTCAGGATGTTGGGGGCGGCAGGGCATGGCCGTTCACCGCCCGACCAGGTTGACAAGAGTGATA
>NC_028352.1:16769970-16772151 GCF_000741045.1 Vigna radiata var. radiata | reverse complement strand
TCACCCTACCTCAAAAAATTTTCGTCCCCGAAAATTGTACTCATCAAGTGACATACACTATGTAAACATTTATAACTTCCCAAACACTTCATGCAACAGATGATCACATCACTATGCCATAGTAAATTTCTTTTACTATACCCATTATTTAATAACCCCAAATTATTTTGAACTTTTAAACTAAAAAAATCATATTATCTATTATGACATCTAATATAATTTTCTGAAACCGATGTACACTATCACTTATTATAAAATAAAGTAAGTAACATATTCAACCTTTAATAACTATTCATAACTACTTTGATATCAAACTTCACCATATAAAGGTTTATTCCCATAAAATGACATTTAATTATTAGCAAAACACTTCATACCAATTCTCATTTATATATCACATATAACAAAACAATTATAATAATACAATTATCAAATAAAGTATAAGCTCACAACGCTCCTACTTAGATCAAATTCACAACACAATAACACATTGTAAATCCAACTTCAAAACATACAAACCATGCCAACACTCTCAATCATTATCGCCATATGTTTTCTTCCGTACTCCAGCAAACTCGACCTAAACAGGGCCTATGCACCAACGCAGGACTTTCCGGTTCACCAAAACCGAGCCTACGCATCAAAGCAGGACTTTTCGGTTCACCAAAACCGAGCCTACGCACCAACGCATGACTTTTTGGTTCACCAAAACCGAGCCTACGCACCAACACAGGACTTTTTGGTTCACCAAAATCGAGCCTACGCACCAACGCAGGACTTTTCGATTCCCAAAATTGGGTCCACGCACCAACGGGGACTTTCTTGTTCACCAAAACAAGGCCTACGCACCAACGTAGGACTTCCTCACGTCATCTGCCATTGAGTACGTAAGAAAACATAGGATTCTCAATCACCCACTAACATGGTTTATCAAACAACCCTTATGGAAAATAACAACTCAACCAACTCATGTTCCATTCGACGCACAATCCAATAAATTTTTCAATTACACCAAGCGAGAACAACATTCAGGATCATATATCTAACCATTACAACTCACCATTTAATTGTCCTTACAACCAACACATCATGGTATATAAACTCACAACATTGCACTCATCAGCAATTTCCGAGAACATTAAAAAAAACGTACACCAAGTATTTAACACCACTATGCATTTGGAACAATATCACAACATCATAGAAAATATTAGGACTTTCTATAAAACACCATAGCACCATATAAAATATTACAACTTCATATTCAACACCAAAGTATATAAAAAAAATACTATAATTTTCTATAAAATACCACGACAATATATAAAATACTAAGGCTACCACTAACCACTATATTTCCACTGTACTCTGGCCTCTTAACCTGTTTACCAAATCAGGTTCTCTTATTTATTAAAATAGGACCCACTTACAACATCAAGAATTCTACGAGTACACCACTAGAGTATAGAAAGATGATACATGAAATATTGTGATCGCAATTCAACACCATGGTTATCCTTATCAATCACCATGGAAAATATTTAAAAATTGATGTCTTAACGCCCGATCGCAACCACCCATAACAACAAAACCATTAGCCATAGTGCGACAATTTTTAAACAACCTATTGCATGCGAAAGTTTGTACAGGCATTCACAGTAACAAATGCACATTACCAATACACTTCACACATAGTATAATATTAGATATCACTTATATGAACATAGGCCTTCATGTGACCTCTATGGAAAACAAACCCAAAGTGTACATCAAATATCCAAAACATCTCAACATAACGTACTATTCATAAACACATCCAATACACATATAAGTTATAACATTAGACTCGTGCACCATACATTATCTTATTGAATATATCATATGCACTACGTTGATCTGTCCAAGGCATACTAAAAACGAAAAATTGTACTGATTACCATCACGTTAATTCACTAAACCTGAAACCTTATACTTCTGTTTCTAATATCATTAAAGAAAAAAAAACTGGTAATATTTTTATAGAACAAAAAACGTCACCTAGGTTGACAAATATATAAAAAAAAACAAATCCTGATTCTATTTATAAAACCAAAGACTGCATTTACATCGTCCACATTCGTAAAACATCTTCGGCCAATTCTTCTTTCACTCCAAAAAAAAATAATAATAGGACATCAATTA
>NC_028352.1:16708685-16768825 GCF_000741045.1 Vigna radiata var. radiata | reverse complement strand
TACAACCGAGCATGCCAACATCTGTGAGCAAATCAATACAATATTTGCGTTGACAGAGGGAAATCCCTCTTTCTGAATGAGCTACCTCCAAGCCCAAAAAATATTTTAAAATCCCAAGATCCTTGATGTGAAAATTGGAGTGAAGAACATGTTTAATATGAGCCATTTCAACGGGTGAATTTCCGGTCAACACAATATCATCAACATATATAATCATAACAGTAATGTCAGGACCAGAAACTTTAATGAACAAACTATGATCAGCTTGGGCTTGAATATAACCACAAGAGAGAAGCAAAAGAGAAAGCTTTTCATACCATTTGCGACTAGCTTGCTTGAGACCATACAGAGATTTCTTTAATTTGCAACATTTAGAGGGATCATAAGAGCCTAATCCAGGAGGAATGGACATGTACACATCTTCAGTGAGATCCCCATGGAGGAACGCGTTGCTCACATCTAATTGTTGAAGTTGCCAACGATTAATGGATGCAAGAGCAAGAATAACCTGAATGGTTGCCATTTTCACAACAGGAGAAAAAGTTTCAAAGTAGTCGATTCCTTCAATTTGTGCAAAACCCTTGGCGACTAATCGCGCTTTGTAACGTTCCACAGAGCCATCCGATTTTCGTTTGAGTCGGTAAACCCACTTACAACCGATGGGTTTGACATGGGGAGGCGTGTCCACAATATCCCAAGTTTTATTCAAGACCAAGGCATCAATCTCAGTGTTCATGTCCTCAAGCCAGCAAGAATGGGAAACGGCTTCATGATAATTACGGGGTTCTTGCTCAGAAGAAAGATTCATTAAATAATGACGATGAGAGTCAGAAATTCGACAATAATTAATGATAGATTGAATTGGATACAGGCACCTGGAAGATGATGGATTTGGCATTGTAGACAAAGAATTACACTGAAAATCGCGAAGGAAAGGAGGGGGATTATTGGGACGAGTGGAGCGACGAAGGGGTGGTGCAGGTGGTGTTGAAAGTTGTGTATTTGAAGATGATGGTAGATGGTTAGGTGATGGATTGGTTTGACTTGTGTCGGTTTGTGGTGTGGTGGTTGGGGATTGTGTGAAAGTGGGTCAGATTGAGATCTATGAGTAGGAGGTGAGAAGTTAGGTGAACCCTGAGAAATAAATGGATTGTGTGAATGTTGGGCCGAGTGGGGCTGATAATGCTCAAGGTATGGATCTATGAGAGGAGTAGAAATAGTGATGTGAGGAACAGTGGTGTTTGAACTTGAATTTCGTGTGAAAGGAAAATTAAATTCAGAGAAGGAAACGTCTCTTGATATAAAGATAGTTTTAGAATTCAAATCAAAAATAACATATCCCTTAGTTCCAGTTTGAAAACCAAGAAAGACTCCCTCACAAGAACGGGCATCAAACTTTTGACGTGGAGTGTGTGTGGAAGCGTAACATAAACAACCAAAAATTTTAAGCATGGAAAAATCAGGTGTTTGTTTGTGTAAAAGCTCATAGGGGCACATGTTTTGAATGACAGGAGAGGGAACACGGTTAATTAAATAAACAGCATGTTTAACTGCATAAGACCAAAAATGTTTGGGAAGATGAGATTGAAACATAAGTGCACGAGCAACATTAAGAATATGCTGATGTTTTCTTTCAATTCTGCCATTTTGTTGGGGAGTGTAAACACAACTAGTTTGATGAAGGATGCCTTTAGATGCTAAGAAGTCTTTAAGAAAAAACTCTGGACCATTATCCGTGCGTATGCATTTGATTTTTGTGTCAAATTGATTTTCAGCAAAGGCAATGAAATTTTGGACATGGGTTTTTACCTCAGCTTTAGATTTTAGTAAAACAATCCAAGTGAAACGGCTGTAATCATCAAGAATGGTTAAAAAATACCTGTGACCATGAAAAGAAGGGGTAGAAAAGGGACCCCAAATGTCCATATGAATTATAGCAAAAGCATTTGAAGCCCTACTCGTGCTAGAGGTATAAGACAATTTTCTTTGTTTTGAAAGATGACAAATATGACAATTTTCATTAACATGTTTTGGAATAAAGGGATATTTATTATGCAAGTCATTGAGACGTTTGCCAGAAAGGTGGCCAAGCCTAAAGTTCCATAGGTTGGTTGAGGATAAAGATGGGGTAACAATATTGTTGGCATAGGAAATAGGGTTTTCTCCTTCCTTTTTGTTTTCTAGATAGTAAAGACCTTTTGTCAATTTAGCCAAACCAATCATCTGACACGTGTCCATTTCCTGTATTTGACAAGAATCATCAAAAAACGTAAGTGAGTATTTGAGAGAGGAAATTAATTTTGATATAGAAAGAAGATTGAAGTTAAACTCTGGTACATACAGTACATCATGGATTATGAATTTTGGGGAAATTTGGACAGTACCAGAAAAATAGGATTTGAAAACGGTACCATTGGGTAAATATATATCAACAGGTTTTATTTTTGAATAATTTTGAAAAAGATGTAAAGAGGAAGCAATGTGATCTGTTGCACCAGAGTCTATGATCCACGAGACAGTGAGTGATGATGGTGAGGGTGTGTGTTTACTGAAGTTAAGAATGTGTGTGGTGGTGCAAAAAATGAAAGAAATACCAAGAGAATCAGAAATCGGGCCCTTTTGTTTGATAGGAGAAGAATTAGTATTTGAGTATTGGACATTAACACTTGGGCCCACGTCATTTAAGGAAGAGTGTGGTTGTTGCAGAAGATCCATGACACGCTGATATTGAGTCTGGGTTAGAGTAAACCTTGATTCATGTGGGGTTGCCGCCGTTGTCACCTGTGAGCCATCAAGGGATGCATTTTTGAAGACACTGTTAACAGAGGAGGAAGAGCCAACGTCATTGTGACCATTGCCGCCGTTGAAGCGTGGTCTACCGGGATAGCGAGGGTGACCGGGAGGATACCCATGTTTGCTATAACACACATCGATGGTGTGGCCAGTTCGTTTGCAGTAGGAACAATATTTGTTTGAGTTTTGCTTGAAACTTCCTTTTGGAGAAGGACCGCCACTATGACTCCTGTTGTGGGAGGAGGAACCAACGACATTGATGAACGGATTGACTCCCTCAATGTTTGTTGATGACATTGATGGGATATGTTGGCGCTCCTGCTGGATAACCATGGAGAAAACACGATTGATGGAAGGAAGAGGATCCATAAGCAAGATCTGGGAGCGCACAACTGAAAATCGCTCATCCAAACCCTTTAGGAAGCGTATAATAAGATCTTGTTGATGATATGTCTTGGCGGAACAAGTGCAAACAGGAAAGGGGCGAAAATTGTCTAGTTCGTCCCAAAGAGACTTGAGGACAGTATAATAATCGGAGACAGATTTCGAACCTTGGCGAAGGCTAAAGATTTCTTCCTGGAGCTCTACTATGCGAAGCAAATCACCTTGGGAAAAACGTTCCCGAAGATCAGTCCAAATATCAATGGCACGATCAAAGAAGATAACACTCTGAGCGATGGAGGAAGACAAAGAGTTAAGGAGCCACAACATGATCAATGTATTGCAACGTTCCCAAGAATGGTACGAGATATCTGTAGGAGAAGGAACAGGTATGGAACCCATCAAAAAAGCCATTTTATTTTTGGAAATCAAAGCCATTCTAAAGGAGCGAGACCAAGAATGGTAATTATTTTCTGTAAGAACAGGTGTAATAGAAACAGAACTAGGTCCTTCACTGGGATGAATATAGAAGGGACTGGAAGGGACAAGACTAGGGTCGGAAGCGGCACTAGAATTAGGATTGAATTCTTGACCGTGACCTGTGCTGTTGGAATTTGTTTCGGTCATGATGAAAAAAAGCACAGAACTCCAGGAGGGAGCTCTGATACCATAAAAGAACAAAGACAAAGAAGAGAGAAAAGAGACAGAGATGCAAAGGAAATTCACTGTTGTATTTTGCCTTTCACTGTTGGTAATATATATATATATATATATATATATATATATATATATATATATATATATATAAAAGATGACCTAACAGAACAAGAGAAAAAACAAAAAAGTCCTATATAGAGTACTATTGTCTGGTATATTCCTCTGCTATGCCATTTTCTGTTTTGCTTTGTTGGGCCAAATTGGGTGGTGCTTCTATTACATATAGCATTCAAACTCTCAAGCGAGTCCCACGGTACATGCATCTCATGATAGTTAAGGAAAAATTAATTAGCACATCCAAATTACTGTATGTATGCATAAGTCATGAAAAAAAAATAACCAATAAAATAAAAAAGGGTGGAATATATTAATCCCTAAGCATTGTGAAGAAGAATAAATATATATTATTGACATGTCAAATCAGATTTGAAACAAAGACACTGCATTAAAAATCTAAGCCATATCGCATGGTAAATTATACGCATAAAAATGAATAAAATCACTGCAGCATCAATTTCTCATTTATGGCTTTCTTCTAGTTTATGATTAAGTCATGTTCATCTTCTAATACTTAGTACTACCATTCTACACAAGATTACTTAAACCCAATTTAATTTTTATATCCAAACAGAAACGCACCACCATTATACATCTATTGTAACGTAGACAAACCAGTTCCTTTTGTAAATAAGAATCAGGACCTAACTTTATATATATAATTAACGCATAACAATGAATACATGCACACGTGACAACAGTAGAAGTAACTAACAGCATCGCTTGACATTAACTAGAAGCTAGGAGGAAAATTTAACTAAAAGAGTTGCACTGCTATGAACTTTAATTAAGATATGCCAATTGAAAAAAAATAAATAAACATGGTTACTTCACTCAAAACTCATTCTAGACTTTAAGTTTTAGAGAAACACAATTTGCTGGTTTCAAAACCAGACCTCTCTTTATCAAAATCAGGTATTAAATTCAAATCCTACCTCCTTTAAGCAATCGCCCATTTCAAGATTAATTCTAATCAATAATGCCATGGGTAGAATACAGCATATAATAGACCCAACACTTATTAACCCATCTGTTTTTTTTCTTTTTAATAATAAAAACATATATGCTTAATTACTGAAGCAATAACGACAAGCATTTCTAAACCAACTTTTACATCGTACGATATACACATATTTCTATTAACCCTCCTATCAAGCATTTCAAGTCTCAAATTTTCATCCATTAGCACAACCATTCAATTGCAAGAAGAATTAGGATTATAGTGTCTGAAACCAATCGCCCAATTTACCTACCTGAAATTGTTTTCCCCACATACAAATAACTTCCATGCTTCACAAAATCACATTAGCAACCAACAAATAATTTCCATACTTTTACAAAATTTCATTTCCAGTCAACAGATCATTGAAAACTAAGAAAAACAATTACCAAGCCATGGTCAACAATCAACTACAATCAACACAACATGTTTTACATATAACTACATCCAACGTTAATTATATCTCACATTCAAACATATATCAGTGTATCACTTCTACACATGCATTGAGGTCCAACTCCCTTTACATTACCAAAAACAAATCAATTCATACAAAACAAAACCACAATATATAATCCTACCTAACACAACCATAGAAATACACAGCAAAAAAATTAAATGAGCTCACTTCCCAATGCCCCAAAAGATTTTCGAAAAATGTGCTCTAATACCAAATGTAACATCCGGATTTTTGGAATGTCCCGATTACTAGTAAAAATTAAAATTTTCAAAATCATAAATCATTGCAGATATCCACTTATCTTATAGCGAAATTAATAAAATCAAAATGAAATAAAGTAAACCCCATTACATTGTTTCTAAAATTTATAGCATAAAAGCTTCAAATAACCCAAGTCATCTTCCCATTCTCGCGTCACTGTCATGCATTTGGAGCATCTGTAACATCCTCTGCTCCCATATAACCAAAGGTCATACGATCATCGCAAAACACACACACAACCACAACATAAACAAATATGGATAAGCTACCATA
The DNA here is from genome assembly GCF_000741045.1 of Vigna radiata var. radiata. Classification (NCBI taxonomy): domain Eukaryota; kingdom Viridiplantae; phylum Streptophyta; class Magnoliopsida; order Fabales; family Fabaceae; genus Vigna; species Vigna radiata. Next base: position 16,762,883 of record NC_028352.1, on the reverse strand, counting down.
GCATAACCAATATCAATAAAATCTATACATAGGAAACAAACATACCTTAATAGCAAATCAATCATCTACAACGATATCCTTATTAAGAAATCATTTTTTTTACCCATCCTCATTAACCCAATCATGACTATACCATCAACGTTATCCTATTAACAACGTCTCCAAACACATCGTCACTATAAATTCTCAACATCATCAAGAAGGATTTTGGTTTGTCTCTTGTACCCAACCATACTACCTGTAGCTTCCCTACACAGGCTCATAAATATAGTACCTTTTTATCATTCACTTATCAACATACAAAGTTTCTCGTAAGTTCAATATAACCTTTTATACAAGACACTCGAACAATAGATCACAAAATCTCATCCATATTTTAACGTAAATCTCACATAAGTTCCATTCTAATAACAGATTAAAATTATAATTAAATCCAACAGTAAGCTAAATTATAATTCAATTACTTTATTAAATGCTTATTTGGACTCTTTTGTTTATTTATTTTCTTTTCTTTTCACCCAAAATCATTCTTCTTTCTAATATGTTATTTTATCAATGCTATACTCCCAAAAAAAAGTTTATAGTAACTTTATATAATATATATTATATTGTAATATTTTATACCCAAAATCTCAAACGAAAACATATCTTACCATACTAACATATAACGTAATAAATAATATAATATATATATATATATGTCGTGAAAAAATGTTTCTGCAGCATTTTAAACAAAACAACAAACAATTCTCTGTGACAATTTTAATCCAAACAACACAAAATTTTCTACGGCATTTTAGTGTTAAAACAGTAAATTTCTGGTACAGTAACAACAATCAAAACAGCCTAATACAGGAAGATTTTCTAATGCAGTAGCAGCAAAACAGCAAGCGGTTTATACCCCTTATTTTTTCATTCCAAACAACAAATAGAAACAACAACGCCAAAAAAAATAACAACATGACTGCTAGTAATTTTAAAACTGCACCGCTTAGATAATCTTTTTCTTTTAAAACCGTTGAACCACACAGACAATTTGAAAGCCACAACGGCTGCACCGCAAAAGAATGAAAAGTATCCCATTTCAACAGTATAATTCAAAGCTACATTTCTAATTCATTACATCATATTTCCTTCCAAAGCCAAAGTGGATTTGATTACATAATCATCCCTACATCTAACCAGATTTAAAACCATATTTTTAATACATAACGGTATAATATTATAAGAACAACATGAAATTATAATAGGTTTGACATCCATCAACGAGACACATTGGTAAACGATAGTCTAACCCAACCAGAATCTTTGCGTCAAATAAAATGGGCAGCAACAGAGAACAAATTGAAATTACCANATTGTTCAGCGTCAATTTAATTAGTATTACAAAACCTTAATTGAAAGATACCGCATGACCAACAATATCTATTTCTATTGTTCTAGTTCTGCTGCATGTAGATAATAGTTATGCACACCCATGTTCAACTTACATTTAATACACAACCTCCTCGATAAATTCTTACAAAATTCCACAACATACAATAACACACAAAAATTTAATAATTATAATTCAAGTAGGATTAGCATCCCATACCTTTTAAACCATTGGGTGCTCTGACCTTTTCATGCTTTTACAACAAAATCCCCGTTTTTTCCTCTTCTTTCTCAATATCCTTCAGTCTGAGTGTCTCCCCTGTTCTCATACCATAATCCTTGTCTTAGGTTTCTTTTTACGTATCTAAGAATGCGAATCACTGCATTCCAATGATCAACGTATGGATTTTGCATAAACTGACTCATAACTCCTACCAAATAAGAAAGATCAGATATTGTTGTGGTAAGATAAATGAGTTTTCCAACCAGCCTTCTATATCTCTAGGTTTGAGAAAAGTTCACCTTGACCCCTCATTAACTTTTGATTTAAGTCCATAGGACTATTAATGGGCTTGCAATTTGTTAAGCTTGTTTTCTCCAAAATATCAAGAGCATATTTTCCTTATGAAATGATGACACATTCTTTTGACTGTGCCACTTCAATACCAAGAAAATATTTTAGATAACCCAAATCTTTGGTCTGAAAGTGGTTGAACAAATTATTCTTTAATTGAGTAATTCTAGTGACGTCATTCCTTGTAATAACAATATCATCAACATACACCATGTCCTCCTCGATTGCTTCTACCTCCTCCTCCTCCTTATGGTGCTACCATAGTTGATGTTTCAATATCATCAATTGAATTCTAGTCTTTTACTAATGTAGGTACACGAAGAAGTTGAGTAACTAAGGTGTCCATTGATGGGACTTGATCACTAGCTAAAATTTGATGACAAACATGATCAAAATCTGAGTGCAAAATTCTTAGAATTAGGATTATGTAAAACTTATCAAGCTTCTTATTGATACCTTCTAAAGAATCAACCAGAAAGAAATTCTTCAACTCCTCTATAGTAGCACGAGCCTTTCCTATGTGAGCGACCATATCATGATTGGCTTGTTTGAGGGAAATCACTCTTTGAGTTGTATCAAAGAGACATCGCACATCATTAGCAAATATATCTTCTGCCTTTTTTCCAAACAGAGGAGCAAGTTTTGTAAGGTCTTAAAATTTTTAAGACTTCTTGCTTGACAAATTGTCATAGGATAGCAGATAATTGAAAATCAAGCTTTAGTCATTGAGTTTTTTTTATTGGGTATAGTAGAAACATCTTGTTTAAGATGATCATGATATCCTTGCCCAAGAAACCATAACTCCACAGAAAAAGACCAAGTTAAATAATTTTGGCTTAATCCCTCCCTTGGTCCTCGTATTTGTGTGCAAATCTCAGTTCGGTCCACAAGTTTTGAACTGTCTCAATTAGGTCATAATTTTTGTAAAAATGCACACATTTTACCCTAACCGTTAAGTTGTCTCAAATGGCATTAATTGATGTTGAGATGTATTTTTTTATTTTAGGCTTAATCCCTCCCTTGGTCCTTATGTTTGTGTGAAAATCTCAGTTCGGTCCTCAAGTTTTGAATTGTCTCAATTAGGTCATAATTTTTGAACTGTCGACAACGACGACATTTTTTAGTTTGAGAGGGAGAAAAGGTGTGAGTCGGGGGTTTTAAGGGTTTGAGGGTGGAGGAATGAGTGAAATGTGATCAGTGATTGGAAGGAAAAAGAAAGACCATAGCCACGTGGATTTAATGATTTTAAAACATAAAAAAAAAAATTACAGCTCAGTTCAAAGTTAACGCCGTCTCAATGCACTTAACGGTTGGGGTAAAATGTTGTAAAATATTTGCATTTTTACAAAAATTATGACCCAATTGAGACAGTTCAAAACTTGAGGACCGAACTGAGATTTTCACACAAACATATGGACCAAGGGAGGGATTAAGCCTAAAATAAAAAATACATCTCAGCATCAATAAACGTCGTCTGAGACCAATTAACGGTTGGGGTAAAATGTGTGCATTTTTACAAAAATTATGACCCAATTGAGACAGTTCAAAACTTGAGGACCAAACTGAGATTTGCGTACAAATATGAGGACCAATGGAGGGATTAAGCCAATAATTTTCCAAGTAATGGTAGGAGTAGCAAATAGAGAAGGTGTTCCAAAAACAGAAACAATTCCAAAGCCAAACAGTTGAAGGGATATCTAATTTTGAGAGTAGAAACCCTATATATGAGCTATGGTTAACAAAACAGGAAAATAGGAACCACAACAGACTCAAGGGACTGCGGTGAAACGACCGATAATGGCACAGTAATGATCGGCACAAAGAAGGTGACGCGTGAGGAACAAGTGCCCTAAGCTAGCTGGAGATAAACAACGTGTGATGACACGTGTGGAGACGAATGAGGCAGTGACCACTAGAGGTGAGTCGTGCTTCTCAAGACACACCTAATCCTTGACTACGCCGAAAAAAATACAACGACAGACATCAACATTGACAAGAACTAAAAGCCCAGGTGACTAACTCTAGATACCAACTTATAGAGTTGAAAAAAGCTAAAAAAAATTATATTACTCACTTCTCTAAACCCTATCACACCATAGTTCAGCATAGTATAAGGTATTACATTTCAACAAATTAAATCTTAATTTTAATTTTAATATTTTTATGTATTATAAATACCAGATAATACATTACTCAAGCGACCTTTTTATAAACAATTATTAAAATACATTTACCCAAGGCATAAGGATCACTTTTATGCTCCATAATCTATATCATCAATAGAAAGGTTAGTTTCTTTTTTATCCTTTTTTGATTTCCATAATCTATTAAATTATTGAATGATGTTACCTCATATGAATATGCTAAGATGAATATCTTAAGTGTAAAATTCAATAGAATAAAAATATAAGAATTAGAACGTGTAAGATAACAAAAAAAAAAATTAAAAAAAATTATAGATTTTAAAATTTTGAAAACTAAAATCACATGAAAAAGAAGAATCAAAATCGCATAGGAGTTAAGGAAGCGCCAAAATTAAACTTTAACGAAAAATATTTGCATGACATTAGAGGGAGAAAGGGAGATCAAGATTACTTTGCACATCAATAAAGAAAAAGAAATCAAATGAACTGGAATTCAAAATGAAGTGTAAAAGCAGATAAGTTCAAATTACTGGGACCATTAACTTGTTATACAAATACCTAAATCATAAGCTATTGTTTTACATATATAAACATCAAAGCAAATGAAGTAGAATGATAAAAAATAATTCAAGATTCCTTATGTATGTAGCTTGCTTTTTTTGTCTCTAGCAGCTTGGATTTGATCAGCAAGTGACACTTCTTTCTGCATTTTTTCTCTCTTGATATGCTCTAAATCCAATTTATTATGGACTGGAAAAATGCAATCAAAAGTGTCTCCTCTAGTTAAGTCACCATTGCTGTTCTCAATCATGTGAATCTAAACACAAGATAAATTTGGCATCATTGGAAGCATAGAGAAGTGTTGGAAATCCTACGTCAACGATTAAATAATAGATATAAGTGGGTTCAGAGTATATTCCTAACTAGTTTTGTGAGGTTGAACTACACCTAAATTTACTTTCTAGGATGGTAAAAAAGTCTATCCCAACAAGCTTTTTATTAGACCTATCCTATCACTCGACTACCTGCAAATACCTAATCCGATATTTGAGATGTCTAATCCTAAATATGAGTGTTTTGAGATCTCACATCCATGAAAAAAATAATGCCTAAATTATAGTATAGAAGTAGATACGAAGTTCATCTTACTAGCAGATTTTGTGAAGATTTTGAATAAATAAGTTAGGCCTAAATCCACTTTCTAAGAATTAGTAAACATTAAGGTCATTTATAAACAAATATATAGCATACATGCTTTTAGAGCTATACTACTCTCATCACTCTAAAGGACATTTTTCTACTACTTTCTGAATGGCTTATTCCTTATTTCATTCAGCTCCTCTATCTCCCTGGCCTAAAAGACCTATTACAGGATGTGTTTTAAGTTTGTACTGATAATACAGCTAAAAGTGTTTTTAATTGACAAAGCCAACGTGCTGCTTTTACATATAGTCAATAAAAGAGGAAAAACAGAATCTTACCTTAGTTAATGTATTGTACAGTTTTAACTCTTGAGTATCTTCCAAGGAAGCTTTGCCTTCCTTAGTATTTCTGTAGCGATGACTCTTTATATTTCCTTTCACTTTAGCCCTCTCTTGATGTTCTTTTCTCTTCTGAGTGAGGATTACCCTTTTTATTGCTTTTATCCGAGCTGCTTTCTCTGATTCTACCCTGGCCAACTCTTTTTTCTTTGCCTTTTCTTCGGTACGCTGAAATTGGCGCTGGCGAATAATTTCTTCTTGTATCTTCTCATAGCTGTCCCAGTCAACCTCTTGTTCCCCACTCCCTCCTTTCTTAGCTGCTCTGGCTATGTTTTCCCTCCATGTTAGGATGATATTCTTTGCTCCAGTAACTGCCATCGCCTTTTCTCTTCGCTTTTTGCTGGCTAGCATATGATGATGGAGCTCCAATTGCTGTCTTATCTTATGGTAGCTATCCCATTCTAGCTCTTCCTGACCAATTCCTCCTTTCTTGGCAACATTTGCTATGCTTTGTGTCCATGAAAGCAAAACACCCTCCCTTATCCGTTTTGACTTCAGCCGCTCATGCCAAACACGCCTCACTGAATCACTTATCTTTGCCTTGGTTTGATCACTGCAGGAAGGTTGATATTTAATGAATATGATAGAATGCATAGCCAATGGCTACAAATTTAATATTCATTTAATAAACAAGATTAAAGACAATCGAAAAAATTTATTGAACACTATCTACCAATGAGTGCAGAATATATTTGAGACTGTGTACCATAAAGATATGTAACTTTCAGGTGCATTGAGACTGGAACTATGAGGATCATAATCTCACAAAACAGTAGAAAATTCTCAGATATTACTCAGTACTTACAACAGTGGAACATGTATGACAGCAATGATAGTAAATAATGTAGAATGACCTCAATTGTTAGACATATGAACCTGTATATTATTTAGTCAGACAAACAGCAATAAATACAAATTTGAAACATCATATAGCTTAAAACAGACATTATAATCTAAGAAATAAACATTTTGTTTCTCTAAGCCAAGTAGCATACAATTTGATGCCTGTTTACTGCCTATACTATCCCATCACAATGTGCAAGGTAGAAACATTCATATGATAAGTAATCAAGAGTCCAAATCCAAGTCTTCAATCTCAGTAACTTCTAGTCTCCATTCTTTCCCCCATTTCTGAATTAACAAAGGAGTAGGAATACTTTTCTTTGGTTAAAATTGGCAGAGTTTGAACAACCAAAGGTCTAAAGACCAGACATCCTATCATTTTTACTCATCCACAGTATTTTAGTTTCCCATTGATAAACTATCATTTTTCATGGAGCAAGAATGCATTCTGCTTTGAGGAAGCATACAGAAAAACTTAGGAGATTTCCATGACAGATATGTTTACCTATGAGAATGGGGATGTTCGGCCATCTTCTTCCTTACCTGAAATTTGGTCAAGGAGAGACAGGAAATAAGGAAATAGTAGTTAAATGGTGATTGAACTACCTAGCAACAGAAAAACTATATTGTAAGGTAGCTAGCATTTGAATAATTACATAAAGAAATGAAGGAACCTAAAACCAAAGAATAACAACTAAAATCACTGTAACAATAAGTTAGTCAAATTGAAAACTGAATGACTCTTACTTGACTTCACCTTAGGATCCCTCAAAGCCTCTATAGTTCTTTGTCTGATTCGCTCCCGGGTCTCTGCATTGTGTCCGGAATCACAATCACTTACATAAAAAACTAACCAACTACATGCACAAGGTTTTAAAAGGCTGTCAGCAACCGCAATTTTGGCCACAACATCAAGGATTTTAGGGTTCATGACTACGACAATTATGGCTATACCGACCACATTCGTCAGAATATAAAGAATCACCACAAAAAACCCATAGCCACAAGTTAAAACCTCGGATACACACATCAATGTCAACTGAAATGTCAGCTACCTGCACTGTGTTTCTTTCCTTTGTTCCAAGGCACTTTCCCGCGGTTGGCCAGCCCTATTCTCATTCTTCTGATCCTCTCCTTGAGCACCTCTTCGCTGAGGGAGTCATCAAAGCCAACCACTCCATCCCCATTGTTGAAATAATCAGAGAAATCAACAACAGCATCTGAGGGGTCCTCATCATCACCATCATCAGCATCACTGAGTTGAAGCTCCTCAATGGGGAGAACCCTTTGGGAGGAACAAACAAAAGTTAAATTTGCGGGGGCAGCCCTGACCAGAGGAAGCACTTGCAATGTTGCTGGAGGGTAAAATGCACAAGTGCAATCAACCATGGTGGGTAAAAGAAGGCGTGAGTCAGTGTTGGAAATCTGGAATGAAACGAACATGGCTCTCACACTGACACAAAAAATTCAAGTTCCAAACTTTATAAGAAAAAGTCACAAAGTTTAATTCTTTGGCATATGTTCATACTATGGGGTGTGTTAAATCCGAGTGGAAAAGAGAAAGAAAAGAGAAAGAGAGATATTACACAAAGTTGGAGTGGAGCAAGAGGGTTGAAGCTGTGGATGAGAACATGAATGAAAGAGAGCTGAGAGGTATAATCCTATCTAACCTAACCAATCAAACTTTTTCAATGGTTTTGCCTACAAAGGTTTCCATTTTTTATTTTTCTTTTCTTTTTGTGTTTCTAAATGAAAGGTAACAAAATAGTGAATATTTAATTTGAACAGTTTTATATTAGTTCTCAATACTAAATTTCGTTTAAGCTTTTCTAAAATTAATAATCAAATTTGGATAGCTGAATAATAAAATTTAGATTTTAAAAAAAAATTAAATTATTTCTTTGATTTCTATACTTTTTTTTTTGTAGAAACTATAAACAATAAAATATTAAATAGCAAAAGCTGAATTATTTTTTATTGCAAAATTTTAATATTGCATTTGTTTCGGAATGGATGTTTTGTTACCATACAACATAGAATATTCTAAATGTAAGGATGCTAAAAATAATAGTAAAGTGTAATATTTTATTATATTAATCCGTAAAATTTTAAAACTAAATTATTTTTTCTAAAAGTAATTGTTTACATAATCTAATATATGTCTCCTTCATCATATAAAAAAAAAATATATATATATATATAAAGAAAATAGGTTGGTATAAATTTTTTTTGCTTTCGTTATCATTTTAGTCTCGACTCTTATCACAGTTTTCGTTATTTTGAGAGAAAATAGAGTGAATTATTTGATTTTTGTATTATTGTTCGATTTTTCTTGTAAGATTTTAAAAAAATTAAGTATTAGATATGGTAGAGAACGTTGAATAATAATATTTTATTGTATTATTTCAAAAATATTAATAACTTAAATAAAAAATTTTAATAAGAAGTTTTATTATCTAAAAGGTTGTATTTCTCTAAAACTTTCTTTTTCAAAATTTTTTCTGTCTTCTCTCTAAAAATTCTAACTCTTTACTCATTTATCGAATGATCAAAGACCGCTTAAGGGTTCTTTGAAGCAAGATCTTCATTTCAGCTTATTAATTTCAGTTATAAAGTAAGTCGATTTCGACCATTTTTCTTTAAAGTTTCGTGTCTTTGCGTGTAAGGGTTTTCTTCACTCTTTTGGGTGTTGAGTTATCTCTAAGACTTTTTGTTGATTAGTGGTACTAAGGGTATACTCTGATCAAATTGTCACAAAATGTAGGAACAAGTAGAGATCTTGGAATTGTACATGAATTTTAGAGTTTTTAGCATTGTCGGAGCATCAACTAGGTAAGGGAAGCTAATTTGTTTGGTTTATATTTGGTATGCATGTGATATTTGATATTTGTATGATGATGTGATGATTGATTTGTGAACTTTAATTAAATCGTAAAATTTTATATGTTGGGTGCTTGAAAATGGTGTTGTGTTGAATTGAAAACTTATGCATGTTGTTGTGCAGTTGGTTTGCTAATGTGAAAAGTATGTTTATTGATGAACTTGTGAATATAGATTTAATGAATTTGAACAGATGTATTCTTACAAAACTTTGGTTTGGGATAAATTAGAATAAGGGTGATTTTTAGGCATAAAAATGGGGTTTTAACATGTAAAATTCTAAGATCATGGTTTTGGGGAAAGTTTGTAGTTGTAGGAACTGTCTTGTGGCCATTTAGGGTTTAGTTGGTCTCTTATTGTACTAAAAATCTGGTAGATTATCTGGTAAGGAGTTGTATGAGAATGAGTCGTATTGGAAGGAGTCATTTGGGAATGAGTTGTTTAGGAAAGAGTTGTCTGCAAAGGAGTCGTCTTGTAAGAAGTCGTCTTGTAAGGAGTCGTCTCGTAAGGAGTCGTCTAGTAAGGAGTTGTCTAGGAAGGAGTTGTCTGAGAATGAGTCGTCTTGGAAGTTGTCTTGGAAGGAGTCGTTTGGGAATGAGTCGTCTGGGAAGGATTCGTCTAGTAAGGAGTTTTTGGTGAGGAGTTGTGTGACAAGAACTAAGTTGTGGGAAATCTCAAATTTAGGATTCCAGACATCCATTTTGCACGTTCTTTAGGTCTATTGGGGGGTTTTGGATCCTTCCAAAGTTGTTAATGAGGGTTTCCAAGTCATTTTCTATGCCTAATATATATTATTTTCTGAATAATTGTAATACTGTATATAATTCACACAAGTCAACTGTTTTATAATATTAAAAATGTGATATGTCCTATAATAATTAAGCATTATGAAAATTGAGATGGTACATTTCGATTTATTTTTTCAAGAAATCAAGCACTAGAAAGAATGACGCTAAAATTAAAATTGCACTAACAAAAAAAAAACATTTTTACATTCATTATTTTGTGTTTTTTAAGGCTTGACCTTATATTAAGTAGAGTTGTCAAAACAGGTAACCCAGCTCAACTCGATCTGACCCACCACGGGTTGGCCACTTAGTGAGTCAACCCCACCCAGCTCATTTATTAGTGAGCCGAAAAAATTTGAACCAGACCCGACCCACCACGGGTTGGTGGGTTAAACGGGTTCGATCATTGGCTCATTTAATTAACTTTTTTTCACCTTTTTTTCTGAGATTCTTATAACATGTTACTTTGATCGGTCAAATTGAAACAGTAATAATTAGACCAATTGATATAAAAGAAAATAAAGAAAAAGAACTATATTGTTATATATATTCTCAGCTATCAACCATAAAATTTTGCCAATTTAGTTTAATGAGACATACACAACCTTTTGACCAAGAAACTATATATAGCCGTTAACAAAAATATATAACACAAGATAAAACTGTCATGCTTGTAGATAGGTCTAAAAACAAGATAAAAAAAATGATATATTCTTGAATTATCCAATCTATAATATTATTCATCTATTAAATTGGAGTCCTGAATGAATAAATCCACAATATTATGCTCTCTTGAAGCATCTTCTTCTTTATCTCCATCTACAATAGAATAAAAAATAGTGTTAACTAATAATATTGAAACAAAAAGTAATAAATAATTAAAGATATATGAGAATACAATAATGTTGTCGGTAAAGGTTGTGCGTTTTGAATAATTAATTTAATTAATTTGATTTAATTAAAAAAATATGTAGGTTGGTGAGCCAACCTGACCCATCACGGGTTCAACCCGTGTGAGCCGGGTTCTCAGTGAGTCGGGTCAAAATTCACTCGCATAAAAGTTTTTACATTTTTTCCAACCCAACCCAGCTCAAACTCATGTAAAACAAGTTGACTCACAGTTTTCAACTCTTTTTCAGAGCACTAATATTAAGTCATGTATATTTACATCGATAATGTATTCGTAAATTTACATGAAAAACACTTACAATTATTGTAAATAAATCTATGTCACAAAAAATTTTACATCCAATAAAAAAATGTTATAATAAAATGAATATTTCTAAATTTCATGGTTTTGTATATTTTTATTAAATAAAAGATTTTGATAAAATTAAATCAAAATGAATAAATATAAGTCAAACTTAAGAAAAATATTTGACCACTTAATAAGAAGATTAAATTGTACAAATTTTAAAAAAAAATCATCATTTACTTAAATATCTTTGAATTTATATAATTTAAACTTTTTTTATAATATATATTTCATACATTTAAACATTTCTATTATATATTTCATTCATGTTTTACGCTATTAATCATGAGACGACATTTCCAAAAATATTTAAAAAGTTCTTAAAACGAAATTCAACACTTTTTCTTATATTTTTACTATTTTCAAACAAATTTATATGTATTTAATTTTTAGGCTTAATATCACTTTTGGTTTTTATATTCATCAACTTTGTTCAATGTGAGACTTATTTTTTTGAGTGTTCAATGCGATTCCTAATTTCGTAATTTATGTTTAATTTGGCCTTTTTTATTGACAGAGTATAAATCGTTAACGATTAAGTATCGACGTGAGCAATCAGTGAATTACATGACATTTATTGACTGACGTGACCACTTAAACACATAGTGGTGTGGATTTGTGATATTTGAAAGTGGTTTTCAGAAATTTAATCAAACATTTCGAGGTTAATGGGTTCCAAATTAGGGGTTTTTGAAGTTTGAAGATCTTATCGTGGTTTGGTAGGGAAACCTCTAAGAAATCAAACATCAGGTGACTTTATCATTCAAATTAGAAGCATTGATTCATGCTTAGGTTAGGTTTATGTTCCTAATCTATGTGTTAAACTCGATTTTGGTCGCACAAAATCAGAACAAACTAGATCTCCCCACTAATATAGTATAGGGACAACCTAGGTATCAATCCTCGGACTCGGTACAATTAAGTTCAAAGTATTTGGTTAATTCTTGCTTTTATTTCCTATTTACTAAAAGACTNGGTGGGGAAATTAAAAATATAATGAAACTAAAGGAAAATTAAAGAACTGGAACTAATCTAACTATAATATGTGTAAAATAAAAGAAAGAAGAAAATAAAGAAATAAAACCTAGACTAAAGTAATGAAGACAGAAAATCTATTCATATTTAAAACAGAACCTAAATTCTAAACTGAACAATAAAAAAAAAAATATGTATTCACAGGTGTAAAAATTAAGAAACTTGAATGCTAACTAACATGAGCTATATGAAATGTAACAATGAAAGAATGAATCTACTATAGACAGGAAAAATTGATGCAGTTAATTGAAAGGTTAACATGAATTGAATCTAAAGTGAAAAGAAATGTAAAAACAATTAACATCTAAAATGAAGAACAATTGAATAAGAAACACCTAAACTAGAAAGCAGAGAAATATCATTGAATGAACATCACAAATATGAATTGAAATTGCTTAGAATGATGGAACAAATTATTATTTACCATCCAGGAAGACATCCTGTTCATAATGTGCCCACTTTGGGGTTTTGAGTTCTAATCTAGAACTGAAAGTGAGTAACAATCATTGATTCACCTAAACAGAGCAAAATCAACTCATATTCATGACATTTAATCAAATCCAGAGAACACATCCCTTATCTGAATACAATCAACACTTATTGTCTACTCTAAAGCATACAAAACTCTAAGTAAAATGAAATAACAAAAACAAAACAAAAATCACAGTATCGTTTTTTTCTTCATTAGACTCATCTCCATCGAGAAGACATCTCAGAGAGTCATGCTCACTATGGAGGCATGTAATTCCACAAGGAATTTCAAATGTAGAGTGAGTCTAAATCAAATTTTTATTACAAAACAAAACAACACAAGAACAGCTCGCACATCATCGTCAATGATACAAAATCAAAGAAATATATCAAACTAACCTAATTAACAAAACTCACAACACAGAAGCACAGTAAAGACGAAAGTATTATTAACAAGTAACGAAATTTACACGAAAATATATCGAACGATTGAGAACGTAAGAAACTTGAAACTGAAAGCGCGACAAAACCCAAGCTCTCGCGTCGCTCTCTAAAATGTAAAAATCAGAAAATGAAAAAGTGACCCAATGAATGTCTCAGTGTAGCGTATTCTCTATTTACATGAAAACAATCCCCTTATATAGGGTAAAAATCCAGAACAGAGAAAGAAAGAAAAGGGAACAAGACCTTCATCATATCCTCTTCATCCAACGACCCTCTTCACTTTGCTTCAAGCTTTTATTCCAGGCCCTCCGATCATCCTCACTATCTTTGTCGGTTCGGACTCCACACGTGCCTCGAGCTCATCTTCCTTGAGCTTCTGATCCGAGTAAGTGGTACGAGCCCTAGCTCCCAGGTGCTATCTCCGTTTCTCGTTTCTTCTCAAGTCAATGCCTCAGAACCTTTTCCAAATGAGAGTGAATGAACGAGAATCTTCTAGCTGCAGCCAAATCCACTCCAAAACGCAACAAAACTACGTTGTTCCACTTAAGCTCATGCCAGCCAAGCAACCCATTCTTCTTCAATCAGTTTTTGAGGCCAAAATAGTTGCAGCAGTCCAATTCAACGCTTTCAATGGCCCAATTCTCTAATAATCAGCAGCAAAATTGGAATCACCCAGTGGCCCACTTATTTCAGCCATTTCCCAGCAACCCAAGTGCTTCCTAACTACAGCATTTTGCTCTCGGCCCAATTCACTTTCTGCAAAAAAAATTCAAATAAGACTAAAATTCTAAGCAACCAAAATTAAGATATTTAAGTAAAAAAAAATCTAATTAAGCAAAAATATAGAAAAGAATTTTTATTAAAAGATTTTCGTAAAAATACTAATTTCCTATTTATTAACAATCACTAAAAAAATACTCCTAAAAACCTAATTTTAACTACAATTTCACAAAACTACAAATATAAAGAAAAATCCTAAAACTATCCTAATACTAGAAAATAAAAGACTAAAATACACTAACAAGAGCTTCTAATAAAAGAAAAATATGCAAAAGTAAAGAGTTATCATTATGCTTGGTTTTTTTACTAGGGTTTATGATTTTTGTTGCATTGTGTTGGCTCTTGTTTGTTTCATCATTTAAGAGAAAATTACCTAACAAACCAAGGAAAAAACGAAGGTTGAAGCAATGAGAGTTAAGGAGGGATGACACTCAGATAACCAAAGGTGGCCATTGGAAAAAATGTATCATTTATGGTATTATTGGGCATAACAAAAATTATCGCCCTTACCTCCTCAAGAACAAACACACCTATCACAACCATCAATAAAACCAAATCTCCATTCCCCACAACCATCAAATGCACCTACATAGGCAACTCAGGAAATTATACAACCATATGAAGCACTATCACAGACAACACATGAATCTAGAGAATAATCAAGTGAACCAATAAGAACGAACAAGTTAAAAAATTAGGAGACTGTGTGCTTCATAATATTTGGAACATTATTATAATGAGATTTGGTGTACTTTTGTATTGTACAAACCAACACTTGTCTGGTAAACATTGTTTTCTGGAAATGATAAGAAGCTCGAGGACATACTTCCATTAGCCTTAACATTATATTTTGTTAAAGATTTTGTTCAATTTAAATTATGTTCATGTCATTTTGCTATAATTTTGATTGGTAAAGCTTTTGTTTATGCTGTTTGGTGCATTATCCTTGTTATTTGCTTAGTTTTCACCGTGCTAATTAAGCTTTGAGAGTCCAATATGAGTTTCAATCATACTTAACTGTATTGCCCAGTTGAGTTCATTCTTTTTAACATTCTAGAGTCATTTTATTTGCTTTCTAGTCCTTTGGTTGTGTAAGACTAAATATTGGTGGTGAGGTTGAGTGAATTTTACTGCATAAGTGGATGTAGTAGGGTGAATTTTTTATTTGTAGTGATTCTGTGTGAAATGTTAATTCAAACAAGTCACATTTGAAGATTAAACTTTGTTGGAATGGTTCAAACTGATGCAGCACTGCTAATGTGAAAATTTATCTCTGAATAACCAATTTAAGGTTGTTTGAAAGAGAATTTGTGTCTACTATGATTTTTCGTGAAGTTTGATGGAGTTGTTTTTGTTATTTCTGGCTAATGAATGAGACTGTGTTGAGAATTGCTTATTTTGGTCAACATTTCCTTGGATAAATAAAAAGGGGTAGTGTTTTATTTATAAGACCAAGATTGAAAGCAATATGAATGGTTCTTATTTGGGAAAAGAAAAGTGTCATTTTCCTAAAAAAGTATGCATTAAAAAAGGCTGCCATATACTTTCAAATTAAAATTATAAGCTCTCTAACATCACAAATAAAATGAAATAGTTTAAAATGAGTATAAATGTTTCAATTAATCGAGAATGAATTGATTACATCGATGTTTACAAGTTAATAACATATATCTAAAACCTCTTTTTACTACTAGAAATGGTAAATTGTCTACTTATACCTTAGCAGATATATTAACAGCATTATCTTGAAGAACAAATGTTGAGTTAAAGTTGCTCTAATGGCTCCGCTAGCAATACCAACTATTTCAAAATCATATTTGGAGAGAAAATATACAAAAAAGACTATATCAAATAGATTAACATGGGACCTTGGTAGTATTAGAATAAGTTCATTGCATCATTTCGATTTTAAAAGAGTTTTGGTCATTGCACAAATTTCAAATTCTGAAGTTGTATTTTTGCTACCAAGTAGGCTTGTGCATTTCTCTGCTTTCAATTTCGCAGTCCTAAAGTAAATCCACAAGTTGTAGAAAAAGCCACAACTCAATTATGGAACTTGCTAGTTTGTATTTTGTTTCTCTCGAGACAAATCCACGTGTTGTGGAAACGTTCGTAGCTTAATTTTGAAACTCTCTGGTTTTCACTCTGCATTTTATTCACACATCAATCATCATGATAAGGACCACATTCACACAAATTTAATTGAAATGAGGATTAATTTAAACAATTTCAAACAAATACAAATTTCATTCTTTCATTCTTTCATTCATTTGTAGACATTACAAAATACAGTGGCCCAACGTTAACATCACAAAACCTCAACTTCATTTAAATTCCTTACCCTAAAATACTAAACCAAACCACATTGTGGCCACCTAAACACATCAACCTAAAGACATAGACAACACATTAATGTAGACACACACAACACATCAACCTAAACTCATACACAACATAAGTATGTTTAGTACACTAACAACACACACGATTGCTACCAATAATTGCATCATTTTCTTCAAAGCTTTCACTGAATTCTCCATATCATAAATCTTCTTCCTTGGCCTGGCAAACAACCCTTGCATCAACATTTTCTTCAAAACACCACTTGAAATAGTTACACCACATCACATTAAAAGATCCACTCTGTTATTCAGCAAAAAAAAAAAAGGAAGTCAAACATAATGTTAATTACCAACACATAACTCCATTTAAATTAATTAAAAATGCTTTTATTCAGATAGCCTTGTAGTTACGACAATCCCATAATTGTCTTACAACATTTTTTTAACTTCTTTCCATTTTTACTATTGCCATCACACCACAATTGCAAATAGAGATTATTCCTACTCCCCTTGAACCACCACCATGTGAGGAATGAGAAGTTTAATGCCCTCAAGTATTGCAACAAGATGAAGAAGATTAAGAAACAAACATATCTCATCAACCACGAAGATTAGGAAAAAGATTGCTTAATTAAGGAAAGTTCCCACCAAATGACGAAAATAAAACATCCACACTTCAAAAACAAAAACCTTAGTTTTCCAACCCAAACCTCGTAAAGAACCCCAACGTCTAATTAAATTTCAGAAAGCCACTTCCAAATATCACAAATCCACATCACTATGTGTTTAAGTAGTCACGTCTAAGGCTGGGCAAAAAATATTGAACTGTATTGTACTATAGTTAATTGTACTATATTATACTAAAAAGAACTGAACCATTTTTACTATAACTTAAATATATTGTTTTATGGTTCAGTTTTTAAAAACTGAACTTAATAAATTTTCGGTTTAGTTAACTGAGTTAACAGTATTGTCTTACATTAAAAAATCACTTCATCCTAAAATAACTATAGTTTTAATTTTTAATTTTTTTCTCTTATGTAATTATTTACAAGTAAATTTATTAAAAAAATGGTCTACTTTGTTACAAAAGTGAAAAACTCTGAGTTAAGTTATCTTTAAATTTAGGTCAAATATGTCTTTTGGTCCTCATATTTGTGTCCGAATCTCAACTGGGTCCTCATTTTTTTTTTGTCCCAATTGAATTCAAATACTTGTTAATTTGAAGCAATAACGCCCTTTCCGTTAACTTTTGAGTAACGCCGTTTAACTCTGATGACATGGATCAAACATTATTAGGTCATTTATAGTGATTCAATTACGTGGAAATTTGATTTTAAAAAAAATAGTTATTAACATGGATATTTATATTTATGGATTTTTTTTACTGAAGTTTTACTAGGGGAGCATTTTTACATGACATTGCAGCCATTCCATTGCACAATCCAGCCCACTACAGGTCAAGCTGCACAAAGAAGAAGGGTACAACACCTAAACCGGCGGCAACTACCATCGCTAAGGTAAATCCAATTCGCCATTTGAATTCAAGAGAAAACCCAACAACAAAAAAAAAAAAACACGAGAAACATAATCTTCAAGCCATGTGCAAAAATACCCAATATCTAAAAGAACACTTTCTTCAAACCAAAAGCCCCAAATCAAAAACTTATATTCTGAAATCAGTAATATTGACAAGATTTGTGGTTTTTAGAATGAGAGCAATGATATTACTATTCATGCCAGGCATGATCCAATTTTGTAGGAAGAATTATTGGACAATAGCAAAAACATCTTCACCTACAATAACAAGGATTATGACGGCGAAAAGGGTTTAAAGTTGTCATTTTTATTAGAGAGAAGAAATTATGAAATGAACAATCAAAGTAATTTGAAGATCTGAAAAGCAAAGCAAGCAATGATGAAAATGTTGAAATAAACTGTTGAAGATCTGCCATTGTTTTTCCCAATACGCCACAAATTTCCACAACACTGCAAACTGCTCATGCACTCTCAACACTCTAAACCGTTGAAGTCAGTGAAGAAATTGACGCTGGAGACAGAGAAGAAGCCAATGGCGCTTTCAAACGCACCGCGCAATGCATCTCTGCTCCTCCTCTATTTATTTTGCGGCAACAGGAGCATTGGCTGGACGTGCTGAAAAACGTATCTTCGATGAAGCTTCGTACTCCTCCGATGCATAGTCAACGAATTCCTCCACTTACAATAGCAACACGTCGTCAAGCGGGAAGGTGGCTCGTCGGGTTAGTGTGCTGAGGAAGAATCAGTGTAGTCCCAAGACCATAAAGAATTTATTTTTCCAAGTGAAATAACAAATAACCCATTCAATTTAAATAACAGTACCACATCATTTAAAAGAAAAATACAGCTAAGCATCTCTTAACGCCGTCTATCAAAACTTAACGGAGAGGGTAAAATGATTCAATTTTACAAGTATATGGACCCAATTATGACAATTTAAAAAACGAGGACCCAGTTGAGAGTTGAGTACAAATATGAGGACCAAAAGACATATTTAACCTTAAATTTAATTTGTTATATGTTAATTCAAATAAAATAAATTTAACTATTTGATTGTTAACATTCTCTTTTTACGCATTCGGTATTAAATGAAGTTCATATAAATTGTACTAAATATATTAATTTTATTTTTCATTCTATTCATATACTTTTTAAACTAGTAGGACCGCATTAGCTTCATCCAGAAATATTTATGGAAGAAAAATAAAAAGAAAAGCTTTTTTTTTCAATAAACTACATGTAATTTATACCTTAAAAATTAATGAGATGAAATTTTACAAACAAATTTATACATACTCTAATTAATTTATATACTCATGTGGTTTTTTTTTCTCTTTCTAATAAGAGTATTTTTCCCCTAAAAAAAGTAAAATTAGTATAGTAGTTAAAATTAGTGTAGTTTACAATTCAGTTAGTAGTTTAGTTTAATTTATATTGTAGTTTAGTAAAATTTACAATTCACTTAGTAGTTCAGTTTATATTGTAATTTAGTACAATTTACAATTCAGTTAGTAGTTCAGTTCAGTTTATATTGTAGTTTAGTACAATTTAGTACAATTCAGTTCAGTTTGATAAAACAAAAAATAGTTCAATTCAGTTTGTCTGAACTATTTTACAGTTCAGTTTATACAAATTAGTTTTTAGTTCAGTACAGTTTTTAGCAGTACAGTGCAGTACAATTTCATTTGCCCACCCCTAGTCACATCAGCCAATAATAGCCATGTAAGTCACTAATTTCTCACCTCGACACTTAACCGTTAACAATTTAGATATTGTGAGCAAAAAGAATCAAATTGAACATATACTACAAATTTAGAAACCACATTGAACACTTGATAAAAATGAGTCTCACATTATGACAAATATAAAATCCAAAAATGATATTAAACTTAATTTTTATTAGTGTTTATTAATAGTAGATAAATACGTTAAATTTATCATATTATAAAATCTAATTAAAAATGATATAAAATTGAAATTTAGACCAAAAATTTAATCTCATATTATATGTTCATTTTAGTTCATATTTATTTCTTCATTTTTGTTCATTTTATGTTTATATTATATGTTCATTTTAGCAACATGAATAAAAAACTTAAATATAAAAACGAGATTATTAATTAAGCCAAACCAAAACTTTGAAATTCTTAAAATAAAAAATCTAACCTAAAAAATACTACTATTTAATCTAATTTGTTGGTAACATATCTGAAAATGTGTGCATCAATATATTTCTTGAATATTTTTGGATAAAAATAAAAATATTTTAAAAATGTTACATTGGACGCAATCCAAACCGTGCCAGTATCCACTGGGCCTATAAAAAGGCCCAAAGTTTTCCTTGGTTATATATGCTCCAATATCTTTTCCTTTATCCCCTCTTCACTCTCAGTTTCAGTCTCACATTCTGAGAAGAGCGCCAAATTAGGGTTAGGTTAGGGTTTAACCATTCCTACACTCAATCGTCAATCTCTTCCAAATTCCAATCCCAATCGCAATGGATCTGACTAAGAAGCGCAAGCTTGATGAGAATGGTTTCGGTGATTCCGACCCGCTTAAACTCTCTTCCACCGAGGCGCGAAAACTCATCGAGCGCTTCACCCCGGAGCAGCTTCTCGACATCCTCCAGGACGCGGTGGCTCGCCACGCTGACGTGCTTGCCTCCGTGCGTGCTGTCGCAGACCCCGATGTGTCGCAGCGGAAACTATTCGTGCGTGGTCTTGGGTGGGACACCACCACAGACGGCCTCCGCTCACTCTTTTCCACCTACGGTGAGCTTGAGGAGGCCGTTGTGATCGTTGACAAGGTAACCGGCAAGTCCAAAGGTTACGGCTTTGTCACCTTCCGCCACGTGGACGGTGCTCTCCTCGCCCTCCGCGAACCCAGCAAGCGCATAGACGGGCGCGTGACTGTCACGCAGCTCGCTGCAGCGGGGAACTCCGCATCGAATGCCAACGCAGCCGATGTTGGGCTCAGGAAGATCTACGTTGCCAACGTGCCGCCGGACCTTCCCGCGGACAAGCTCCTAGCGCATTTTTCTGTGTATGGTGAGATCGAAGAGGGACCCTTAGGGTTTGATAAACAAACTGGAAAATCAAAGGGGTTTGCGCTTTTTGTTTATAAGACTCCTGAAGGGGCTCAAGCTGCGTTATTAGATCCTGTCAAGACTGTGGAAGGAAGGCAATTGAGTTGTAAACTGGCGATAACAGATGGTAAGCAAGGGAAGCGAGCCGGACCAGATTCGGGTCAGGCCCATGGGAATGTTCAGCACGGTCATGGGGATGGAGTCGGGGCTGGAATGGGGATGCCTCCTGCAGCGGGGTCTGGGCCGGGGCAGTATGGCGGCCCGCAATATGGGGGACCGGTTGGGTTGGGTTCGTATGGTGGGTTTGGTGGACAACCTCCGTTAGGTAACCATAATCATCCTCTGAATTCATCCAATCCCGTACCCGGTTCTATGGCGGGAGCTGGTGGTTACGGTGCTGGGATGGGTGGGCCTTATGGTGGATACGGTGGGCCGGGTTCTGCGGGATTTGGTGCTGCAGGTGGGTTAGGAGGGGCTGGTGGAGGTGCTGGTGTTGGTGGTGGGCTTGGAGGAGCAAGTGGTGGTGCGGGTTCTTTGTATAGATTGCCTGGTTCTGGTGGCATGCCTGCAGGTGGTGGAGGGTATCCGGAGGGTGGTCATTATGGTTTATCAGGTTCGGCTGGATACCAGAACCAGCATCATCCTCCTTCTGGTGCTTCTCCAGTGCCTAGAGTTCCACCTGGTTCGATGTACCCCAGTGTGCCTCCTTACTACTAAAGAGGTAATATTGGTTGTTCTTGTTTCTGAAATTCTTTGAAGGTTGTGTGGTGGAAGTGCAATTAGTTCATATGTTTTCTTTTCCGTTATATATCTGTGTGGACTGCTTGGTTGTTTGTGTGATTCCGTTCTGTGTGTATGTGTATGTTTCGATTACTGTTGGTTTTTTGCCTTGTTTTATTTTTTATTGTCTATTATATATAAATGTTAGACTGAAAAATACTTAATGACTTGCGCGTTGTTTGGGATCATGTGTCAGATTTGTGATTTTGGGATCCGAACAATGAATTCTGTGATTCTCTTATGCAATAGTAGCTTATTAAATCCTCTATTGATTATAGTGAGCTTGTGATTAAATATACTTTTTATAATGTTTTATGATGTCTTTATGACTATGTTATTGAAAGTTTATCAGGTACTGATTTTTTTCTTAATGTTCTAAATAACATTCATCCGTGTCCTGTTATAGAAGTTTGGTCGTTTTGCTAGCACTCATCTTGTTTGTAGTTTTTTTGTCTATTCTTTTGTTTGTCTTCCTCTGCTTCCCGATTAATTTTATCTTGTTGCATATGTTTTGTATTTGTGTTTTCACTTTTATACATAATTTCATGGTGGCTGTGTCTGTTAAATGATCTTTCAAACTATGTTGTTGGTTACATATATATGGTGCCCTGATATGGGCTGTTTGTTCATGTGGTTCCTAACAATGGGTGAGCAATGATTTGTTTGTTTTTCCTGTCTTGTTTTTACAATATAATAATGTACTTTGGATGATGGTTGTGAAATGATGAATTGAGTTGAATGGATGTTTGATTCAGGTGTATCATCGCTTATTGGGTGCAGATGCTTTGTGCCTCTGGTGATTGCGTGAATTGCAGACTATGTACTCTGGTGTAATGAATGTATTAGCCTGTACTTTTACAGCCTCTTGACTTCATCTGCTGCCCTTTTAAGCCTTGATTCATATGAATGTTATTAGTTAAAATCCCTGTTGAGGTAGACTAGTTTTGTACTTTTAGAATGATTATCTGGGCTGTTACAGCCTGTTTTAATCATATGGATCTGGATTTAATAGCTGAGTTTGTACTTAGTCACATTTTCTTGTGGTTAGTTTTAACAAAAGTTGCTCAATGCTGTGGTTGTTTCGTTTCATTTATGTTTCTCAATATTTTCTAATGCAATGTTTCAGTTATTCTGATTTGATGATGATATTCTAATAATTTACTTTGTACAGTGTTGGTCAGGTTGTAAGTGTAATGGTGTCTGTAAGAGTATAATTATTTTCTAACAGTGTGTTTATACTGTATATTTGATGCGTAATAACTATCATTGTAAAATGCAAGTCATGTTCTAACTATATTGGCGTCTACAAGTTGTAGTGGTAAATCAATTTTCTCATCCAATAATTATTAAAGTCATGTTGTAATTATATTAGCGTCTACAACTTGTAGTGGTAAATCAATTTTCTCATCCAATAAGCATTTTAACTTATAGGATTTCGTTTTTACACTGCGGATTCCAAACATTTTCTAAATATGTTCTGGTAATTTGTGACGTTGACTTGTTTACTCTCTCTAACACTATGCTTGGGATAGTCATGTGCCTATGCGAAAAGAATTCTGACAATGGGAATTGGTGATGTTCTCTGAAGAATGTGTATTTCATTTTGTCAAACGACTTGTACAATATCGCTTGTTTGGTAAACTAATTAGGTTTAATTTATTTTTTTTAACAAGTTATGACTCACGAGATTAGGTGTTATTTGGGATACACTAATGTTTACCTTAAGTGCTGGTTAAATTATTATCTTTTCCAAAATTTGGCCTTAAGTAAATTTAGGGATTTACTTCCCCTCTCAATATTTCCATCTTGGTTTCTCAAATTTATCAGCTTGTGAAATGTAAGCTGCAAGTTTATTAATTTCTTATATTCTTATATAGACATTTTCAGAACAGTATATGAATATTTTAAATCGATCATAGATATTAAATTCTTATCCCACCAGGTAAAGTCATTTTGACCGATCTGATGGCATTATTGGACTTGGTTAAAAGCCATATTTTTATTGATGTTAGTATCCTTCTTGTTCCCCTTTTACCTCCATTTTTACATTGCTGGAAAACTTGCCATCTAATATTTTGTCACCTCCCTCTGGCATCTGTACGTGGCTAACAGCCTTTAATTTTCTTATATCTTTTCCTCAATAGGAGCTGAAACAATATCTCCTCGCATATAGTAATTTTATTGTCGCACAACTTATCTTAGCATGCTTATTTTTTATAGTACCATTTTAATTGCGGGACCTTTAAAGATTAAAATCAATTACCATATAGATTTATCTGGTTTTATGGCAGTACGGAAAACCTTATCTTTGAGCTTGGTAGGTATTTTGTGGCCATAGGTGACCTCAGATATTTTTCCCCATTGTAGCCACTCAGGATGTATGCCGAGTGACATTTTCATTTTTTTCCAACATTAGTATTGATTATACCTGAAATTTATGGTATTTTATTGACTCCAATTTTATCATTATTGGTATGATTAAGCTTTAAATATTCTGTATTCTTTAGTTAAATTATTTGATAATTCGTGTTGATGTAGATTTACTTTTTTATTTTTTTTTAAATTACTACGTTTTGTATGTTTTACACTGTTAATGTAGCTGCACTTTTTAATTTTAATATTTTATGATAATGCATTTAATATTTTAGCATTTATTAAAATCACGTATTGCTTTTTCTTAATACAGCCTGTCAGTTAATAATTCTCAATAATGTCTATTTCTATATTTACTTAAGTACGATTTGGATGCATCTGTTGTTTTGTATTTCTCATTTCTGAGTACTTTAATGGAGTTATTAGACTTTGTGTAGTTGTATCAGGCGTATGGTTCATGAATTTATTGTCATGGGTTGCTAAGAAATCTACTTAATTTTAATCTGTTTTTCGATTAGTCCTTTAATATTGTGCGTATCGTCTTTCCAGTCTTGCTTTGAGTACAAGTCTGTCAGACCAGCCTGTATGAGTTTACGATTGTGGTAAAGAATCCACTGTAGGTCTGGTTTGTGAAAGATAGGTGTGAAATTGCGAACTCCAATGAATTGATACTGTTATTTGTAATCTGATAGGATTTAGTTTGTTTTGGTAGTTGATGACGAAGGCCTTAGCATCATCTTCTGTGTAATGGCATGAGATTACTGATTGCTAATGTAGAGAGTGGATGAGGAACATACTGTTTTCCACTCTTTACTTTAGCCAGACATTTTGTATATAACAACAACGGAGCTTTAGATCGATGAACATCGTTGCTTCACTATGAGTTTTGCTATTCTTTGTACCTAAATCCTTTTAATATATGGTTTGGCAAACAATGAATTGTGAAATATAAGGAGATGATAAGAGTGCCATAAAGCGTTTGCCTTGACAATGGTGATGAATTAAACGTGTGGGCTGGCTTAACTTGCATTTGCACCGAATACTATGCTATTCTAAATATATAAGGATCACATCTCTCAATTTACGGTAGCAGTCTGATAATTTTTGGACATGGATTATGCATCCATTCTGTGCTTTCTATACCCAACTATTTTGATTCTTCTGTTCTACAACCTTTGCTTTCTAATTATGCTGTAGCCTGCATAATTTCACATTTGTGGAATTTGTTTGATGCTTAGTTGCTTTTATATATTCTTACTAATTTAATTCGTTGCTTTCTACTCTATCCTCACCCCTTTGGGTGGCGCTTGCTTTATCGAATCTTGGATGATGCTTACTTTGTAGATTCTTGTACTTTGCTTCTCAGACATCGGTACTTCATAAAAAAAATTAACCATTTTGTGCGTCAGATTAATGAATATGTTTCGAAATATAAGCCAGATTTACTTATTTCGAATTTCATCTTTAGTTTTTCTGTCGTGTACTGATGCCTGATTATTCTCAGCCCTTTTTAATATTGAATTTAGTTTTATAGATTTGAATATATATTGTGTATTGAGAGAACCCCTAAACAGAACAATAAGTGGGTCTGTACTAATCACTGTCATTGGCTGTATTTCTGGTAAAATGTTGCTCCACCCGGCATGTTGGTTGCGTACATCTGGTTGGTTGAACGTGATGTGGCGGAGCTTAACTGATTAAATAAAGTAAGAAACAGTGGCCCCTCCCGTTTGAATCTTCAAACATGGTTGGCATGGAAGAATTGAGAATGCGTTTGCAGAGACTTGTGGTAGCAGAGAGGTACACGTCCACTATGAATGGGCACTGCAATTTCTGACATCCGATGCCTGTACCTTTCACTCAGTTTCGTCTTAACTATTAAAAGTTTCTTTCTACGTTATATTTTCAAGCTATTAATAGAACTAATCAGTATTACCCCGTTTTATAAGACAATTCAAATGGTTTTAGATATGGTTGGCTCAATTGTTGCAGTTATTTTTATATATATTAAAATTATGTACTGATGGCATTGTTTTGGAGGTTGCCTTTTTCCTATCGTAGAGAACGGTACTCAGCATTATGCCTGTGGGATTTAACTTTTTAAATTAAAATCCTTTATTTCAATATGTAAGTTATTTTTATCAGACAAAATGTAAATGTTGGAACTTTATGAAAATAATTGTAAATATTTAATATTTTATAGGTATAAATTTGATGAGAAAAACAGTATAATTAAGTAGTTTCAATATATAGTATGTTTAAATCAATATTATTGAAGGAAGAAAAATATAATAGAGAAAAAATAGATGATAATATTGAGTGGCTGAAGTAGAGAAAGATAAGACCAGCGAGAGAGATTAAAAGAAAATAAATTGTTCGAAAGTAATTTGAAAAATGACATTGGAAATATAGGATTTGAATTTTCACATGAAATTTGAAATGTTATAATTTTAAATTTAAATAGAGATATTCTTTCAATCTTTAGTTTTTAGTTTCTTTTTAAGAAAAAGCTAAATATTAGTCTTTTTATGTTTTTCATTTAAACAATATATTTTATGACGTTTTACCTTTCCCAAAATAAAGTTATATACCTTATTAACTTTT
This sequence comes from Vigna radiata var. radiata, assembly GCF_000741045.1. Classification (NCBI taxonomy): domain Eukaryota; kingdom Viridiplantae; phylum Streptophyta; class Magnoliopsida; order Fabales; family Fabaceae; genus Vigna; species Vigna radiata. Next base: position 16,736,031 of record NC_028352.1, on the reverse strand, counting down.
TAAGCCTAATATCTTATAACTTGAATAAATATAAATAATATTTTTGATTAGTGTTGTATTTATATCAAATTTATTATAATGTTCTTAGTAATAACAAAAATAATTTATAAAAGGAAAAATGGTGTTGTCAATGGCCTCTGTATCCTCAATGGTCGTAGGGCACGTTTGTGTGGGGCAAGGAATTGGGCCAGTTGTGCCCGTGGTTGGGGCCTCATGTCTAGGAATGCTAGATGCCGCTCCCCCATGATTGCCAGTTCCCTTTCAACTTTTTCACCGTTCGGGGCAAACAACTTGAAAAGGCTTTTTTTTTTTTTTTTTTTTTTATTGTGGAAAACCATTAAATATGAAAAAGAAAAAAAATTTAGCATGTTAAGAATGGTCGTCAACGAATTCAAATAAAATAGACATCCTACCAAACACTTCACTATAACGATTATTAAAGTCAATGGTGTTGACATAAGTTTGACAGGAGAGGCAACGAGGAAACTTGTTCAACCCCACGACTTTTACTTTAGTCAGTGTCATTCTCGTGGTAAATGTAGTTTTAATTCATTATTGTACCGTGGGCGGCCGAACAACAAGAAAAAATGACGACTCGAAGACGAAGAGTTGGTCCGAGCAACCGAGATCAATACTTGTCTAGATTAAGGGATAAGGTCGAACAATAGTAGAAGGTGTTGGACGCTTGACAAATATCCTTTTAATGGATATTAAGGCAAAATAGTAATTAGGAGTATTGGGTCGAGAATAAAATCTCACTAATCTAAGACCCATGTTAAAAATTATAAATTTAGGTCAAAGGTAAGAGGTAAGTAATCACATTTACTGTGTATTTAATATTATTGCATTGAGCTTCATACAGATGATTTGCTTACTTTAACATCGAAGAACTTTTGACAGGTATACCTTTGAACGGTGGAGCAGACACGAACATTGGACTAGATAGCTACCAAACAACTCGAAAGGAGAGATTGTGTAGGTGTTGAAGTGACTCGACCTCACATCCGAAACAATTATGCATTGAGTTATATTTGGGTCATAGATTGTTGTGCCTTAACATATCTATGTTTTAATGCTCAATTTAGTCAATTCACTAAAACATGTTGATTATATGGGTATTTCATCCATATGCTTGTGATTTGCATAATTGTTAGTAAGCATAATTAAAGAGGTGCACTTGTAGGTAGAGTAAAGTTTATAATGAAATAATGTGTGGCTATAGATAAGTCTACTCATATGCTAAATTGAACAATCTTACATATGTATATGGTGCAATATAAACTATTTTCTTTATTGCATTTTGAATAGTACATAGTTGAAATGCATGGTGTTTTCTCTGATGCACTTTACATTGTAAATAATTGCAATTGGATTGGCTTCATTGTTGCATATTAGTAAATGACTACAAGGTATTGGAATAATGTGTTCTTTTTGAAATTAGTATACTTTGGACGAAGGATTGTGTTAGCGTGTTCTGGTAAATTAATATTGATTGTCGTACTAGATTCATTTTGCATTATAGGTGATTCATGCTAAGTATGAATGTAGGCTTTGATTTACAATGTTTAAGTCGAAGATTATCTTAATAAAGTTGAAGCATGACAATTTGTCTCGTGTTGCGAGTGGTTGTTTGAAATATTGTTTGGATGAGTATAATGTTATAATTTAAGCATGATCAACCTGCATTTGGGTGTTTAAACTTGTACATGACATCATGCCGATGACTGTGTTATGAATTATAGATCGTTGTTAAGTGGGCATGTTTGGTTTGGGGATCTACATGTAAATTGTGCTAGAATTGATTTAGTTTTATGGTGAATCTTTGCAGCTTGTTGTTTACATGATGAGAATAAAAGTCAATTTTTCTTGGTATTTATAGTTGTGAATAAATTGTGGTTTTTGTTTTGTATGATGTAAAATACATTCAATAGTTGTTGTGATGTTCTTTTGATCTGTTCGAAAATTGTTGTTGTTAAGGTATTATGAAAATTCATGTAATTTTTGGGGAAGTATATGAAGTTCTACCTAGTGTATGCTTCCGTATGAGCGCAATTTTTGGGGACAAAAATTCTTTTAAAGAGGGGTGAATGTAAGGTCTAGAAAAATAACGGTCTTAGAAATAAAGTAGTCTTGAGACTTTGATATTTTTGTTTGATAATTAATTTTCTTGAGTGCAAGTCTTTATTAGAACATAATTGTTATGTTATTTCTTTGATTTCATTTATATTTTTCTTAGGGACAAAATGATGTTTTACCTTTTATTAATTAGGTGCAAGAAATTAAAATAAGGGATGTAAAAGGAAAAACATGCAAATTAAATAATATGAAAAATTAATAAAAAGATATTATATAAATTTTTTAGAAGATTTAGTTGTTGTTATTTATAAAGTGGTTGAGAGAAAATAGAAGATACAATCTTGGTAGGTTTAGAGATTAAAAAAGATATTATTATTAGATAGAAACATTATTATTTTAAAAGGCATATTGAGATATTGTTAATTAAAAGATATCTTGAGATATTATTAAATATTATTGTTAGATAATATATATATATATATATATATATATATATATATATATATATATATATAATTTGATAGACTCATTATAATAAATTAGAATAAAAATATTAAGATATAATATATTAGAGACTTATCAGAATTATTTAAGTTAAAGATAAATTTATTTTATCTTATCTATATCTTTTATTTTAGTTGGTTTTCATTAATCCTTATGGACTTTTATTATAAATAGAGTACCTAGGTATGTTAAAGAAAAAAATCATTTATACGCCTAAATGCTCTCATATTTTGAAGTTTAGTCAAATAACATTAAAATGGAATAATAATCAGAAAACAACTTAGGGTGAAAACACAAGACTCAGAGTCTAAATCTCAAACACACAAAATCTAGAACCAGAATCCCCAACATAGAAAAACTTAGTTTTTTAGGACATAAAAAAACATCTAGGTAAAAACACCCAGACACATGGCTAACCGTTGTTATGTCTAAAGCGTTTAAGAGAGTTGATGCCAAACGTTTATTGCTCATCATACTTGAAAAAGGTATTCAGCATAACTCTTGAAAACAGAAAAGGTCGAGATGATGGCTTTTACAAAACCTTTTAAAATACATAAAAATCAAAATACAAAAGAAAACTTAAACAAGCTAAACGCTATCTATCTAATAAGAGACAAAAACAAAAGAAGAGTTTACTTGAATAAACAATACCATGAGCTTAACAAATACCTCGTCTAACGATGAAGTAATTATATATGCTTGCTATCTTCAGAAAATAGCTTAATTGCAAAATGCTACCTAACGGTAGAAATTCAAAACCACTTTGCTATTGTGAGCAAACATTAAATGACATTAAATGCTCAATGTACAAAATCAACAAAAGTGATAAGAAAAGTTGTATCTATTGTATGCACAATCTACTCTAATCTTGTAGATTAACTATTCTACACGCATCTACAATGCTACATACCAAATATCAAAGAGTGGACATTAGAGACAAAAGAGATATTCACAGAATATTCTTCACTTGAAGTCATACCTAAAGAGATCGTACAACCCATTTCAAGCAAAGTTATGAAAAAAACATGTCTGCTATGACAAGTTGACTTGGCCAACGACTACTGTACGAAGAAGAAACAAAAGCAAAAGTATCAAGGCTACAAGCTCAGTCTAACAGACAAATATCCATGAAGTCTATAAATATAAGATCTCTCGAAAAGAAAATAAGGAGAATAACTTAAGAGGATAGTGAAGCAAAGCTTACAATAAAATATTCATCTTGAGAAGCAAAAGAGAAATAGCTTAAGAAAAAAAAATACATCTGAGCTGAAGAAAAGAGAAGTAAAGAGAAAAAGAGAACGAGATACTCCCACAATTCATCGTTATATTGCTTACTGTTGTAAGAGAGAAGAGTGAAACACCTACGAGTGTTTAAACTACTTTGTATTGTAATCAATTCCCCTCTACAAAAAACCACACATGTATTGTTTTGTGTTACATGTTCTATTCCTCATTATGGATGATATCTTATTGAACATGTTTGTGTTGATCTTGATATATGAATGCACTCACTGAGCTTATATATGATACGTCATTTATGATTGCATTACAATGCATTGAAGAGAAAACCACATGCACTTTTATGAACTTATATTGTGTGGCATAACTGCAAGTTTTAAGTCGACTTCATTATGAAGCAAGTCGATTAAAGCTCGTGACTATGCACAAATTTTCAAAAGCAGTGCTATGAGTGATTTTGCATTGAAAAGTTTTCAAACTAAGCTGATGTGCCTAAGTCGACTACATGCGCAATGAATCCGACTTAGTTAGTTGTTTGATTTGAAATTCTGTTATGCTTGTGTACAGTAAAGACTATAGTTCAGCTGTTGGTCAAAGCTTTTATTGATAATGTCAACACCCAATTTCGTCCGGGTGGCTAAATAATAGAACTTATTTTTTACTTATATCTTATTTTATTATTTTTGATTTTATTTTAGTATTTTGTTTAGTCTTTTAAAAAAAAGATAAAAGAAGGAAAGAAAAATAATTGCAAACAAAAAGAAAAAAAAAGAAAAAGAATAAAAGAGAAAAAAAAGGGAAAAGAAAAACAAAAAAAAAAGAAGAAGAAAAAAATGAAAAACAAAAGGAAAAAAGGAAGGAAAAAAAGAGAGAAAAAAAAGGGGTGCACGTGAATAAAATGAAAAGAAAAAAGAATGGTGATTAAATGGGAGAGTTGGTGCACGTGATGAATTGGATTTGATTTCCTTGGAAAATGCCCATAAGCAATTAATATTAATGCATCATAGATCACTTTTTAATTTTTTTTTGAAATTTTGTTTTATTTGAAAAAAAGAGAGAAAAAAAAGGGGTGCACGTGAATAAAATGAAAAGAAAAAAGAATGGTGATTAAATGGGAGAGTTGGTGCACGTGATGAATTGGATTTGATTTCCTTGGAAAATGCCCATAAGCAATTAATATTAATGCATCATAGATCACTTTTTAATTTTTTTTTTGAAATTTTGTTTTATTTGGTAATAATTCGAATCAACATTATGACAATCTTACAAACAATAATTAAAAATAATATATTGATTTTTGTATTCAATTTCTTCGTAAAAAGAAAAATATGATTTCCTTGTAAATGGACAATTTTCTGACAATTATTTATTTTTCTTCAATCAAGACCATTTCTTTATCTATTTTGCTGATTGACAATTAATTCGCCATTAAGGCAAGATCACAATAATATTACAAATGTTTGAAATACGCATTTTGAAGAGAAAAAAAGAGGAGAAAAATCCAATTTTGGAAAGAGATCATAAGGGAACAAAGAAAGAAGGAGAAGAGGCAAAAGAAACTAGGGTTTCTTGAAGAATTTAGGCTTGGGCTAAATATTCCGTGCAGCACCCCTGGTTTTTCATCCTTACCACCCTACGTTATTTTTAGAGCTGTCAAAATGGGTCACAACCCGCGAGCCAACCCAGCTCGTCACGGGTTCGGGCCGGGTTGGGTTTGAAAAATACAACCCACTTACATGCGGGTCAGATTTCAACCCGGCTCATTTAGACCTGGCTCATGCGGGTTGAACCCGTGGTGAGCCGGGTTGGCCCACCAACTCACCTAACTAATTTTATTTTTTTAATTTATTATTTTATTTATGAAACCCTAAAAAATAAAATACTTTCTTCACTCACTATGTATACCAAAAAAGTAACCTCTGATCTCACAAATCACTCTCACAGTACTTGCTCTCATTTGACGATGCTCACTTCACTGAAATTCTTCAAGGAGCAGGTAAAACACCCTTTCTTTTTTTCTTCTCTTTTCTCCACATTTTTGTTTTCTCACTTCTTTTTTTTTTCAAAAACCCTATAATGACAAAAATAGGGGTTTGCGAATTTGTTTTTTGTTCTGGGGGATTTGAAGACATGGAATGATTTTTTCATATTGTGACATGCTTGTATCAGATTTTGTTCATTTTATTTAAATAATTTGAGTATATATTATTTGAACAAGCTCTTTTTGATATCTTTGAATTTGCAAAATTATGTTACCGATTAAACTATTAATTTTTTGTTGATGTTGTTGAGTACTGGTTCTATTTTTTTTTTTACTAATATTTTTTTATTGAGAATTGTTCAGATATTAGAAAAATCTTTATTAGTGAATTTGGAGACAACAAGATCAAGGGTCAAGGGTTACAACAAGAACAAAAAATGATGAATATATACGAAACTTATTTGTATGTTTCTGAAAATTATTTAAATTTAAATTACAGAAAGTTTGTATTTTTTTTTTATTTTAAAAAAATGTAATTAAATGGGCTAGTGAGTCAACCCGTTTACCCACCAACCCGTGGTGGGTTGAGTCGGGTTGAAGTTTTTCTGGCTCGCTAATAAATGAGTCGGGTTGGGTTGCCTCACTAAGTGACCAACCCGTGGTGGGCCGGGCCGGGTTGAGCCGGGTTACCCGTTTTGACAGCTCTAGTTATTTTTACTTTCTGCTATTATTTTCTTTACCCATTTGTTATTTGAGTGATTTTTTTATATATACCGTCTCATGTATTTTATTATGGTTTTTTTTTGCTTTGTTTTATCCTTTTTTTTTACCATACAAGAACTTTTTCACTTATTTTAGACTTTTAGTTTTTATTTCATTTTGAAAATTTACGTAACTATTATTTTGTCATAAAATTAGAAAAGTGGATTTTTTAGAGTTATTAATATTTAATATTGTTCTGCTTCTTTATAACTAAATAAAGTTTTCTTTATTTTCTATTTTAAACACTTATGCAAATACTATTATTATTCTCATTTAATAAAAATTACAAAAAAAAGACAAAAATAATAACCATAAAAAATTAAAAATTAAAAATTATGAAAAATATTTTTCTAATATTTTAAATAATGGTATGAGTACTCGTGCAATCATCTGCATTAGCCTAGTATTTAATATCCTCAATCTAGAGAAAAATAAAATATGTTTTAAAAGTTTAACCAAGTGTGTGATCACAAGCATCGTCCTCGTGCTAAGACCTTTTCTCCTTTTAATAAATTATAAAAAATGTTTTAAGGGTTTAAGCACGTGTGTGATCACGCGCATCGTCCTCGTGCTAAGACCTTTTCTCCCTTTATAAAATTAAAAAATATATTTTAAAGGTTTAAGCATGTGTGTGATCGCACGTATCGTCCTCGTGCTAAGACCTTTTCTCCTTTTATAAAATTAAAAAATATGTTTTAAAGGTTTAAGCACGTGTGTGATCGCACGCATCGTCCTCGTGCTAATACCTTTTCTCCTTTTACAAAAATTAAAAAATAAGTTTTAAAGGTTTAAGCATGTGTGTGATCGCACGCATCGTCTTCGTGCTAAGACCTTTCCTCCTTTCAATAAATTATCAAAAATGTTTTAAGGGTTTAAGCACGTGTGTGATCGCACGCATCTTCCTCGTGCCAAGACCTTTTCTCTCTTGAAAAAATTAAAAAATTTGTTTTAAAGGTTTAAGCACGTGTGTGATCGCACGTATCGTCCTCGTGCTAAGACCTTTTCCCATGTCATATAATTATAAATATATGTTTTAAAGGTTTAAGCACGTGTATGATCGCATGCATCGTCCTCGTGCTAAGACCTTTTCCCCTTTCATAAAATTATCAAATATGTTTTAAAAGGTTTAAGCACGAGTGTGATCGCACGCATCGTCCTCGTGCTAAGAACCTTTTCCTTTTTTTATAAAAATGCTAAAATATAAATGTTTCTAAACAACAAACAATTTTTGCTAGAACTACGTAACCCTGATTTCTCATATTGAGAATACGTAGGAGAAAGGTCAATTCTTGTCGGACACAAAAAATAAAAAAAAAATATTTTGTTTCTTTAGAATTTTATTTTCGGGGATGATTAAACATTTTGAAAACCACATCATATTAGCGTATTTAATTAAAGGTACTGCCTTAGGACAAGCGTTGTAGGGTGTTAATACCTTCCCCACATGTAACCGACTCCCGAACTCAAAATTTGGTTTTCGTGGACTTTGCCTTATCTTCTTATGGTTTTTCCGTAGTTTTCCAAAATAAACTATGGTGGCGACTCCGAAACATTTTGCAAAACAGTTTTTTTTTTGGATCGTCGTCCCGTCGCGATTCTGGTTGCGACAGATAGTTAACTATATTAAATTCAAAATCAATTTGGTTGTTGTTGACTGCTACTATTTGACTTAACTGTTATAACTGTCTGGTGACAGTCGACTTTATTAGTAGCACAGTCGACTACAGGAGCGTCTGATTTATAGAAAACTATAAATAGACGTGACTCAGTTGATAACATACAACTTTGGATATTCTAACACTTTCAGTTTTGATTTACAGATTGTGATCTTTGAGAATTTGCTCCAAGAACTCATCAAGAAGGCCGTAGTGATCTATCTTTGAGGAGGTTCTTTGAAGGAGACATGTATTGAGCTTACTTTTTTATCAAATTCTACACAGCTGGTGTATTCTTGTTGATCAAGACTGCCTTCAATCTACTGAAGATTGGTTTTTTCTGTTGTGATTACAGGAGGTTGACTCGTGGAGTCTGGACACTTTGAGGATTATTCAAAGTGGGGTTTAACATTGTAGAAGAGGGGATATCTTGCTGCAGATCTTTGTGTGTACTGCCTATATTTTGGTTAGAGGGTTAGAGAGATGTTTTATATTTTTGACGTGGAGTTCTTTATACAAGCCTTGTTGTAAAAACCTTGACCATTATAGTGCATTTGCTTCCGGATTATGGAAGGTCACTGGATGTAGGCATTGAGGCCGAACTAGTATAAAAATCTGCGTTTGATTTCTCTATCCTTACACTTTTACATTCAAGTAGACTTATCTGTTTACGTAGTCTACTTTGTATTTTCGATGCACTTAGAATTTTCATTCCTTGTGATTCAAAAACTTTGTAAAGGTTTACACTTTGCGAAAAAGATTTTAAAAAGACTCTGATTTTGAAACCTCACCAATTCACCTCCCCTCTTAGTGTTGAAATGAAGCAAATTTTTTCCAACAAAGAGCATGAGAGAAGAAAAGAAGGATGAAATTTGAACATTCCAAAGGGTTCCTCAGCTTCCCTAATGTAATTCCCTATGTCTCTTTATATAGAAATTAGATTGGGCTTTGTTTCAGACTTTTCTTTTATTGTAATATTCTTTATGATAATATAATCTCCTCCAATTATCTTCTAAACAATTTAATATCTTCAAAATATATTTGATTGTTGTGGAGATCTAAAAATATTTGAGTAGAAATATGCTAGATTAAAAAGGATTCGGTAAATATTATCTTTTGATATTTATTGATATAATTAAATAAGGTAATTATTTAACAATATCAAATAAATTATCTTAAGATATGTTTTTCCCAAATTATCTTTAATCATAAACATTTATCAATTATCAAATCCCTTTCGGTAGAAAAAATAGAGAAAACCGCAAAATCCAATTTTTGTTGCCTGTTTCCTCCTCTTAGCTTAGCCAAATTTCTTCACTCTTTCATGCTATGCTTGGATTGACTTCTTGTGGTCTTGATTATTTGCAATTCTTGGATTTATCTTTAAGGTGTCATGAAACTTTAACTAATTTATTTTCACACCTCAATGAGTTCATCTTAGTTGCAGCTGCACTAACACACATCAAAATATCCAAAAAATATTTATGCAACTGAAAAGTTATTTTTAACATGTTTTTGTATCTCATGATAAATAAACCCAATTATAAAAAATCCTAAATAAAATATTCTATTAAAGTTCAAAAACCAATTAAGAATCCAATATTAAAGGCTACATGAGGGCATAAATATGCACTCATCAGTAACATTTGTTTTTCCTTACTTGTATTTGATTACATAAGGAAATTATTCAAGGTGTTCCATCCACCTAGCATGTCTCTTGTTCAACTTGTGTTGTCCCCTTAAAATTTTTAGTAACTTACCGTTACTATGGATTCCAAATTCCTTGGAGACTAAATAATGCTCCCAAGTTTGTAGGGATCTTACAAGTGCATACAAATCCTTATCATAGGTGGGATAATTTAGAGTGACACCATGGAGTTTTTCACTAAAGTATGCAATGGTGTGCCCCACTTGTAGCAAGACTCCACCTAAAATATGCAAAATCCTCTCCGTTCCTAGAGTGTCAAGTGGTTACTACTAAAGCTAAATCTTCTTTAATAGAAGTATAAAACACATGGCACATACTTTCCACATTGTTTGCATGTCCAACTTAAGGAAAAACCCGCTACTAATTAGGTCTTAATACAAGCCTTAAACAAACCTACTTACTTGGCCGAAATACATGGCCTAAAGAAACCTATACAACTCTTCATCTTTCATAAGTTTGATGGATTATTAAACTTGTCCGTAAATCAATGGAGAATTCCACCTCCCTCGGAGGAGGCAGACTAGGTATTTCTTCAGGAAATACATCAAGAAACTCATTGACTACCGGTAGATTTGCACCAGAAGTTTCTTGACTCAAAGAGTCTGAGTCTTGGTTCACTTCAACATGCGACATTATCAAGAAACAGCTTGCACCTTCTATTATGTCTTGCCTTAGCACACCAAGAGGCAAGGACATCTCCATCAGATCACTTGGAAACACCAACTTCTTCTATTTACAATCAATAAGAATGCGATTAGCAGATAACCAATCCATCCCTAAGATGACATCCAAAACCTGTAAAGGTAAACATATCAAGTTTACCTTGAAGCTGCGCCCCTCAACTATCACTGAGCATCTAACACACACAGTGGACGTTTTCACCAACCCAGAAGTGGGAGTAGATACAGTTAAATCACACTGTAGCTCTCTCACTGACAACCCCAACTCCTCAGCGCAAGATTGTGACACAAAGGAGTGTGTCGCTCCAGAATCATACAGTACGACACAAACTTTCTCATTCAGCAAACAGTTACCCATGATCAGGTTACCTGAAGCAGTAGCATATGCTCCCGTCAAAGCGTACACTCTGCCTGTGGCCTGAGGTTGGATACCTCCTCTCTGCTGAAATCTTCCTGCCTACTGAGGCTGAACACTGGCTCTCCTGCCCATAGGACAGTCTCTCTCGTAATGACCTTCTTGGTGACAATGGTTGCACCTCCGAAAGCCTATCCTCTGAGGGCACACAAATAATATGTGAGGTCCTCCACAGCCAAAGCATCTCAAGCCGCCATGAGAAGAGGACTAACTCTGCTGTCCTGATGAATGTGAAGAAGAAGATGATCCACCAAAACTAAGAGAAGGTGGTCTAAAATATGGGGTCCTCCTAAAGTTAGATCCACCCCTAGAGGTAATCGACCCTCCAACTCTCTGAGATTGCTTTTGTTGACTCTCAACCTCCAATTTTGCCTTCTCTAAAGATCTGGCCTTCTCCACCAGTGTAGGAAAATCTCTAATACTTAGCCCCATCACCATCAGTTTTACATCACCCCTCAGGCCATTCTCAAACTTGTGACACTGCCAATCTTCATCAACCGCCATGGTGTTAAATCTGAGAAGATGCTTGAAACGATCAACATACTTAGACAAATACATATTCCCCTGAGTCAGCTCCAAGAACTCAACCTCCTTTGCAAATATTACACTATCAGGGAAATATTCCCTGTAGAATTTCTGCCTGAACAACTCCCAAGTGATCGGAGTCCTACTCTCTTCCAGGATCATCCATAAGCTGCTCCACCAATGACTGACCTCTCCAGTCAGAAGGTACTCGGTGAATGCTAGCCTGCTATCCTCCGGACACCTCTTTGCATTATAAATCCTCTCCATGTCGTGGAACCACTGGTCTGCTTCATCTGGTGTGCATTGGCCATTGAACTTGGCCGGGTGATGTTGAAGGAAACTTTCTAAGCTCCACTCCTGTGGTCGAGCAGCAGTAGAAGAGGAAGAAGGGCTTGCTGTAGCTCTGCCACTAGTAAGAACCTCCACAAATTGTCTCTGAGTGTTCTCAGATGACACTCTGGCATTTTCTGCTGCAACCCGAGCAACTTCCAAGTTTTGCAAAGCCATGGTATTTTGTTGTACCAGAGCCGCATTCTATTGTTGCATAGAAGCCATCAGGGCTTCCATCATCCTCATCATTTCTGATTGATCAGGTTGTGGAGGTGGAGGAGGCCTAGGTGCCATATTTTGATTATATAAAGAGAATAAAACCATTAGTCTCACTCAAAGGTTCAAGAATAAACGCTTATGTACATCTAAGAGCACACAAGCACAAGCAAGGGATGCACATAACCTACAGGAATAACTAAGGATAAAAACCGCTCTGATACCATAATGTGACATCCCATAAATTATATATTCTAATATAAAATAACACGACATGCCATTATAGTATGATAAGCAGCTTAAGAACATAGGTGATGTAGTAATATTTACATTCATCCAAAAGGAATAGAAAATTTTCAATTCTAAATACATAAGGATCTCTCAAAATAACATGAAGATCTAAGAGCAGTAATAAGAGACTAAGTAAATACAAATAACCTAAAAGTTTCTCAAATTATTGGTAAGGAGTCTAATATAAAGATCCTAAGAGGTAGTAGTTGGATCATCTCCCTCCAAAGCTTGCTCCAAGGGAACATCCTCTGACTCTGCTCACATCCAAAGTTGGATGATCATTGTAAAAGAAAAAACACACACATACAAAACACAGAACAAACAATGCAAGGGTAAGTTGAGTTGGAAAAACAAGCCATGATATCTTACAGGTTTAAAATAAACAACATATTCACAGAACAAATTAAATATAATGTCCTAGCATGTTAGAATGCAATCCAGACTCGTCCAGATTAGAATGAATATCAATCTGGGGCGGGTATTGCACTTGTGGTGACCTCTACTGCCTTGCAAGGCCCTTGCCAATGGATTCCACCCTACCACACACAAGTGTAAGCCCTTTACCGAATAATAGGCCTCCACGTAGCACATATTACTAGGACCTCCCACTACTCTCACCACACACGTCAATCTTCTCTAAGTGAGATTGAATGACCGTTAGAGTGTTAGGGATAACCCCCATATGAAAGCCTCATATATTCATTCTAAACAGTATGAGGATCTCACCTAGAGACCTTATTTAAATACTAAACTATCACTTTGATATGATCATACTTCCCAAGATTCATCAAACATGATATATTTTCACAAAAACATCCTTTATTAATACAAATTTCTTTATAGCATATTATTACCAACACTTCCTTAATTTAAAAAGCTTGGAGACCCTCACAATGGATCCGGAAGGGTCAAAAACCTCTAGAACGACCTAAAGAACGTCCAAAACGAACGTTCGAAACTCCCAAAACGTCAAAAACACAAAAAACACTCAGTTTGTCGTAGAAAATTCGCTGAGCGCACACCCTGTGGTGCGCTGTGCGAACTTTTCCTGATAAAAACCCCTCGCAGAGCGCACAGAGTGCGCTAGGCGACTCTGCATGATCTGCAGCACCCTAAAACTGTATAATTGAGCAACTCTACCCTCCCATATCAATTCTAATAATTTTGATGAACTTCTAACACTCTTAACTTGATCTATATGATTAATCTAACCTATCTAATTGCTTCTAACACTTCATAAACACATTCTATAATGATTTAACAAAAATCTACACTCAATTTACTCAATTTCATCAACGTGTATACCCAATCCTAATTCTACAAGTTATATACTATTTTTATCACTTTTGACACTTCTAATAAGTTACATTTAACATCTCTAAATTACCTAAACTGGCCAAAACAACTTAGAGGATAAAATTCTCAATCTAGCCATCTCCGTTCTCCTAACAGGATCTTGAATCTTTAATAATTTCTTATTTCCTGACCCAATGACATACCTCAATCAACCACACCTTGAACAATCACAAAGCATCAACATCCAATTCCAATCACACCAATTCATACACATCATTTCAGGGTTTCATAATTGATAGAAATTCTATAAGAGGGTTTCACATGCAAATTTACCAAAATACGATACAAACAACATCCATACCAAATCAGTACATACATATGCATGAAATTTTTATTTCAAACAGCCACTCATCTCATACACATTCCAATACGCAGAACACAAACAACAAGTCCCAACTTCCCTTACCTTGCAAAATTCCTAGCTCACAAGATGACCTAGATAAACACCTTTCACCCAATGAAGTTGGCAGCACCTATAAATCCCCAATTGGAGATAGAAATTAGTTTTTAAAATAGTATTTAAGCTAATCATTGGAGAAAAACCTGAATCACCTACATGCAACAGGACCATTGCATGATCCCCACCCTAATTTGAATGATAGAAAGAAAAGAACACTTACCAGATTAAAACAGAAAATTGATCCGGTAGAAATGTTGCTCCTAGGACCTAGATGGTGTAGGAAGTTTCTGATAAGCAAAGTTTATGGGTTAGATTTTGGGAGTAAGATGGAGAGAGTGCAGAACCAGAGAGGGGAAAACATTGGAACCCTATGGAAATTGGTTTTTTTAGACAGGAAGAAATAAAGCTTGAAGTGGTTTTTAATTAGTGTTTTATATATAATAAAAAGTTTATAAAATAAGTTTAATAAGTTTTTTCTTTTTTTTTTTTAAATTTACCTCGTTAATAATGATAATAATATTAGTATTATTAATATGATAATAAAAATAATTATTATTAATTTTTTTATTATTAGTATAAAATGAAAAAAAGTAAATTAAAATATAAAAATAAGAAATACCGTTAAAGAATTTTTTTAACCGATTTTGAAAGTCGGTTAAGACTTTATCAATTTTTTAAAACTAATTAAAGTTTTAAAATTTTTGAAAAACTAATTAAAGTTTTAAAATATTTGAAATACGTAAATTTTTAGTTGATTTTTGAAAGTGAATTTGTTTTCAATAGAAAATGGTAAAATTAAAATTTTAAAGTTGCACGAAGAAAATATAGATGTGTAGGAAGAATCACTCTCATGTTCCATGATGCATGACCTATCTATTGTTTTATTTTATAGTACATAAGGTATTATGATTATAATACGAAATATAATAGTGACATAGAACTTAAACAATTAGAAATAATAGAAATAGATTATTTCTTAATACCTTATGTGTTTTAAGGTTGGATTAACCGAAAAATAAAAGAAATAAAGTGTTTAAAAATTGCCAATTTAAATTAAATCTGTGAACTTTTGAATATGAAAACTAAATTGAGAAAATAAAATATTTTAAAAAATAAATTGAATTTGAAAATTTTAATAAAAATAATAAATTAAGAAAGCTAGTAGAAAATAGTACTTGCAAAAAGTCCTCCGTAGTTTGAGTAAATATAATAACAATACAGAAATTTATTTTGTTTGAGTGAAGGTTTCTCTCTTTGTTAAAACCCTCTGATTTCACTCCTCAGCCTCAAATTCGGAACCTCTTTCCACCCTGCATCTCAATTGTGTTTGATCGGTCATCGGCTGTTCACGTTGCCAGTTGCTGATCACCGTTCCTTTGTATGTTCCTTATTATCCTATAATTTACTTAAATTGAATTCTGGCCATGATTATTTGATCACACCCCATATGCTTGTTTCCCCTGAGAATTGATCAGGGCCTTTCTTGATGCTTTAAAGTTTTCATCTTTTGCATACCCTTTTTGTTCTCACTGCTACTTAATGCTCTGCACTCACATATGCATGTTTTGATCATCTTTGTGCTGTATAGTATGATAAGAATATGTGCATCATGCATCTTTAGAACTTGTTTATGTATTACTGTATTGGTTCTGATGGCTCCATCACCATAATATGAACATATAGAGAATTGGGTATTTCATGAATTATTCTTATTCCTATTCTTCTTCTTCTTATTGTTATTGTTATTGTCTTTGTCTTGTTGTTATTGATATTCCATCCAGAAGTAAAGTACTTTGAAAGTGTTAAACCGTGTATTTTGTGTAGCAATGTTAAATTACGATGACTACAAATCAAATTAAAGTTCAATTTGTATGGATAGGAGTATTCAGGGGGTTCTATTTGTGACTTTAAAATCAAATTGGAGTTGATTCTAGAAGTATGAAATGTTTATATGCTAAATTGAGCTAGAAAAAATCTATGAAAATTTGAAACTTGGAGTTGTGTTGGTGCCTGTTTAATTGCCTCAATGATTTTTTATTGTTAAGCAAAAGGGATGAGGGAATTTCCCTTTTTGGATAAAGCCTTTTATTCTAGTAATGCACTTATTATTGCTGAATATGTTTTGGTTTAAAGGGAGTAGTTGACTAGGACAAGGGTTTATAGCAATTCAGATACTGCTCAAACCGTGGTATTGCAGCTGAATTTTGAAGTGTGGGATTGTTTCCATTTCTTCTATGATAGGCATTAAAACTTAAGGAGAAGCATCTAATATGTATATTTTCACGTGAAAGACAGTTTTGTTTGGCATGTTATCATTTTGCCTGTATGCTTGTTTAATATGTGTGAGATCCTTCTTACACTGTTGTTGCAGTTTCATCTAGGATTGAAATGCTATATTCACGAACCTGAGGATTCAAAGCTCTAGTCCTGGCACAGTGTTACAAGTTCATGATGGATTTGAGGTTTAACCGTAATAAATGGGTTGGGAATATTTACCAGAAGTTTGAAGCAGTGTGCCACGAAGTGGATGATATTGTATGCCAGGTACTATTTCATTGTTTTTCTACTTTTTCTTTTGTTTGTCTTCCCTCCTCATCTTTGCCATATTTTGTAACTTGTATTTTAAACCTCAAGAATAGAAGACTTTATTTTTATCCTATAATTAATGCATTGCTATCCATGGGATGGTTTAAAGAACTTCCTTCTTCTGGTAGTCAAAGAACTTAAACAATTCAATTACAGATTTACACTTGTTGCTTGATCTTTGTTCATTCTCTTGTACATGTATAACATATCTTGACGTTGGTTACATTGCAATCTTTAAGTTCCTTTGTTTTTTCCTCTTTATTTGTTGTATTCAGGATGCTAAAAAATATCTTGAGAATCAGGTACAGAATGTTGGAGATAGTGTGAAAAAGTTTTATTCTGGAGTTGTACATGAACTGCTCCCCTTAAATTCATCGGTCAATTCACAATATGAAGATCATCTTCTAGTAGCTGAGACAAATAAAATTGACTTTTCAGTAGATTCTGTTTGTAAAGATAATAATAAAAAAAGGGATGAGGAAAATCCCATCAATCATTATCATGTGGCATTGATGAATTCCAATGCCAATGATATTGCTGATCATAAGCAACACGGTGTTCCTGTCAAAAACATCGATGAATTGGGTTTGTTTTCCCTGGAGTTGGAAGGTTCTTGCATCACCAAAGAAGAAGTTGGTGTTGACTCAAGTGGAACTTCCAAGTCTAAGAAAGAAAACTTCCACATCAGCTTTGAAGAGGCTTCCATTGGTATTGCTGATTATAATCAAGATGGCGTTCCTGTCAAGAACATCCTTGCAAATCAAGAGAGTGATGAATCGTGCTCAGTTTCCCTGGAGTTGGAAAATTCTTGCATCACTCAGGAAGAAGTTGGTCTTGACTCAAGAGGAACTTCTGAGTCTGAGAGAGAAAACTTCCACACCTGCTTTGAAGAGTTTGCTGCTGAGTCTGATCCTAAACCAATGAACTTGATGTCTGTTGGAGAGAAAGAATCCCTGGAATTCCCAATACACAGTGAATCTTCTTGTGATACTTTTGACAGTGGATGGGAAGTTTCAATCAAAACAAAGGTTAGCATAGACGAGAATGCAGGGAAAAACTCATGTCTGATTGCTGATGAAAATGCTATGAATTCATCCCCCTCCCAGGCGTGGAGTCCCCATAGTCTTGACGAGGAAATTCCAATTAATTATTTTTCTTTGGCATTGCACGATACTAATGGCACTTCTATTGCTGATATTCCGAAAGTTGGTGTTCATACCAGGAACGTAAATCAAGTTAGTGACGAATCTTGCACAGTTTCCCTAGAGATGGAAGATTCTTACATTCCTCAGGAAGAGGTTGGTGATGAATCCAGAGGAACTTTTGTATCTACAAAAGAAAACATCCATACAGGCAGTGAAGTGGTTGCTCTTGAATCTGTTCCTAAACCATTGAACATGATCTCTGTTGGAGAGAAAGAATCCCTGGAATTTCCTATACACCGAGAACCTTGTTTTGATTCTTTCGACAGTCGATCCAAAGTTTCAATCAGAACAAATGATAACAGAGATGTGAATCCACCACAAAATTCACGCTTGACTGTTGAAGAAAATGCTAGGAATTCATCCACATCCCAAGTGTTGAGTTCCCAGTCTCTAGATGAGGAAGAATCAACTAATGTTTCCTTGTTTAGGGAATCATCTAATGCCAACCAGAACACACATGGTATACTAGCTGAAGTTTCATCTGATGTTTCAGTGTCAAGTGAAAGGCCTATGACAAGGACAGAACCTTCATGTTCCAGTAGTTCCTTATCTTCGGGCAGTCTGTATTCGGAGTCGCATGGAAGATACTCCTTTGAAAATGAATCTTGCAAAAGAAATCCAGGTGATGCTTCTCCGTGTATTTCAGATAGTTTTGTTTTGCCTGGATGTTGTGAATCTTCCACCCATCCAGCTGGTCAAGTCACGGAACCTCAGAGTGGTCTGGTGTTCTCTGGTTTCTGTCAATCTATGGGATCAAAAGGTTGGTATCTCCAAATTTCTATGCATGAGAAATTTTTCTTTCATCTGTTGTATATTTCATGATCAATGAAATAATGTCTTTGGATAATTCATGTAGACTTGGGAATTGCATATATGTTCTTCTCAATACAGCGCTATAAGATGCTTGCCAGATCAGATATAGTTAAATTAAACAATTGGGTCAAATAATATATTGACAAAAATTTTGAGCTCCAGATGAAATAAAATAAAAAAATATCTGAATAACTTACTTCACTATATGGCTTTTTTGGCTTTATGTTATCCAAGTTAAAGCCATCTGTGCTGTATTAACTTTGTAAACCTGCTGCTTTTGCAAGTCGTATGGTTTATCCAAAGCCCTGATACATAGTGTATCCACACAGATAATTACCATTTTCATTAGTTTTTTTTTTCAGTATTTCATTTTGTGTAAAATTCAAATAAAGTGATGTAGATAAAAATATTTATCCTGTATATTACTCGAGAAAAATAAAAATAGGAACAAATTTTTTATTGAGGAATCTTATAATCAAAGATTACATGTTTCATTTCATATATGTGTATTGTCTCCTATCTAAAGTGACTTTTGCTTGTTCAGATAAATCTCTGATGATTTCCCTTGAATCCTGCACTGAAGTCATTCAATTGAAGGATGATGATCCGAAGCTGGAGAAAAGCTGTGTAAATGTGGTTGATAGTGAACTCCATGCAGTTGCCTGTAGAACTCGAAAGCTTCGATCATATAAGGTATTCTCCTTGGCCTTTCTAATTATGTTTTAATGTGTAAACTAAGTAGACATTGTATTTTTGTGTTTTATCCTTAGTACAACTTAGTACTTACCAAGTAACACCACTGCTACTTTGCTACTCTTTAAAAGCTATAGTTATAATGTTATTTTTCGACATAGAACAAAATATAGTTGCTTTGACAGATCTCCCTTGATTCTGTATATGTTTTACATGAAAACAGGTGGGGTAGGAAGAGGAAATGAAGTTTATTCTTGGATATAAGTTATTGCATATTATGATCTTCCTTTTCATGCAGAAAAGAATCCAGGATGCATTTGCTTCAAAGAAGAGGTTATCCAAGGAGTATGAACAGTTAGCAATATGGTATGGAGACTGTGATATTGAGCCTAGACATGATTTTTCGGAAACTTTATTACCATTAAGCACCAGAACGGATATGGAATCAAACAATGTGCAAGAGGAGCATGATTCAGAAAGTGAGTGGGAGCTGCTGTAAATACAATAATGACATACCAGTTGCTTTGGCTCTTCATTTTTTGCATGTTCAAGGTGGATGTGCTTACTGAAAATTACATTATTTCGGTTTCCATGAAGAAATGGTAATAATAAATTATTTATGATAATAATTTTTGCACGTTGTTTTAAAGGTGCCTTTTATTTTGTTTTCTTTCTCAAGCTGCATACCTGAAAAATGTTTTACTTGGTGTATAAATGGTATCTATCTACTTGATATTGATAGTTAGTTACATGGTATCTACATCTGTTTTACAAAAAGTTTGTTTCTGAAAATGGAATTGAATGATGATGAGCATGAAGAAAAGATGTGTGCCCCCCCATTTGAGAGATGCTTATGCTTTCTTTCATGGCTTCTCTGCCCACGTCAAGAGAAGTTTTGATAACCCTTCAATAGATATGCATATAGGATTTCATTCCATGCATCTGGGACTCCAGGTAGGCACCAGTGAATGCAATCAGCAAAATCTTTTGGGTTGGCTCTTTGTTCTTTGGTCAATAGCTTGCCCTTTCTCTCCCCATAAACTGATGTGTGAGCATCTTTTCTGTACTCTGATAATTGGGTGATATTCAAAAGGGTGACATCTATTTTCAGTACTTGTAGTGCATCATGTATTATCTTCATAATTTCAAGATTTGAGCCTGTACCCCAGTATGGACCTTGGATTGGGTATGACTCATTGAAGCAGTTTTCATTGTATCCAGGTTTCCATTCCCAGCTCCTGAAGATGGAAAATCAGTTGTCATTTTTGGGAACTGTCCAAATACAAATGAAGGAAAATGAATTGAATGAGTTAAAGCATGCCTGCTTCTATTATTTTTCCTTTTCACATCATTCATTGTAGTTCACTTTTGCATTTTCAAAAAACTCTGGGGGTTTGAGGATACAAGCGCGCTTGACCTTTTGGTTTCTACATCACTTGTTTTAAAATAATTTTCAGTAGATTTTGAATGAAAAATTAAATTCCTAGTAAATTATTCTAGAAAAAAAAAATTGGAGCCAAAAAGTGAAAAAGGGAATTACATGTTATAAGATAGAAAAACATTTTGTTTTTATCCTTAGGACACTTTTAAGAACCTATAAGAACTGTTAAACAATCTCATCTTATGTCCTCAAGAAATAAGCTGTGCTTTATTTATATCATCGAAAAATAATGAAAATGATGATTCAAATTGCACAAATTTTTACAGAGAAAAAAGATTGAGAACTCACCACAGATGTGTTGGAGACATACTCATGAAAAACACCTTTTGAGTCAGTGGTTTGATGTTTGATTCTAACCAATTAGCCCATGTTTCCAAAGCCAACTTGTATGCTGTGGTAACTTCATATTCTTTGACATGGTGTGGTGATCCATATCTTCAACAAAAAAAAAGTGAACATTTTTCAAACCTTTTCAGTAAAGGAAGAATGAAGTTTCTGCTTTGAATATTCAACTACACTTAGCATTTGGACACTCACGTAGCATTGATCAAAGGTTTGTGCATCCACCAAACATAGCTCTCGAACACCAGAATGTCCACTCCTTTCCAATGTTTGCCATGGCTATTTATTGAGTCTAGCTTGACCATTCTCTTGTGCACTGTGTGATTTGTTGCATGATCTGAAATGGATTCCACAATGAATGGAGCCCAATAGTACTCAATCGATGCATTGAACTCCTACAAAAAACAAAGCTACAGAACATCTTAGAAAAGTGGATTTGGTGAGAATGAAACCCCAATTCATTTTTGAATGATTAAGGGTTAGACATATTAGTTCCTAATTATTGGTCCCTACAATTTACAGATCTTGACATCATTAGTTCTTGAACACCTAACACACTGCTGTCTGAAAGTACTGAATATGACCCACAATCATGATTTCTGGGTTCAAGAGTAAGATTTTCCCATTTTCATGAATTCATGTGTCCTACCAAATTTCTTAAGAATGAATTTTTGAATTTGCTCCAATTTCATCAAGTGAATTTTCAGAGGCTGTAAGATATAGTAATATTATTTATGAGTTTGGTGTTTAGATAGATGAGAGACATGGATTCATGTACCTCGATTTTGAAGATCTTCATTGGTGGAATTCTTTGGAGGGATTTCTTTCCTTCAGGAATTACAGATTGTATCAAACAAATCATGGACTCAAATTGGCCTCTCTGTAATGAGTCTCCAATGAACATTATCCTCTTGTCCCTCAACATGTGCAACATCTTCAAAGCGTTAAATCTGAAGTCAAGAAACCAGATCAATCTAGTAAACCTCACTATTCCAAAGTCAGAAAAGTGAATATTTTTCTCCGAATTTGGATTTTCTTCTTTTTTTTATACATGGATATTATTTTGATGTTTTAAAATATATTAAAAACTTTTTTAATATATCAATATCAGTATATTTTGAAATCTCAATAGAAAAACCGTACCAGAAAACTAGCAGAGAATTAGAGTTTATTTTTATTTTTTTTTCTTTCGGAACAACAATGTAATGTTTACTCTAGAAACTTGAAACAGTTTTCTGTTTATGCTTACGATAAGCTAGCAGAAGAAATAATTAAAAGAAATTCTTTTCAGTGAAATACATTTTAATTTCATAAACATTAAGTGTAAAATTATTTACATCATATAAAAACCATTGACAATATGACTTTTTCAATAGTTATATTAAAAGTTAACATATTTATTATTGTTTGTGATTGAATGATAATGTAAAAGGTAGATGAGGAAGAACTCATGTTAAAGGGAAATCATACATCTGAGGAACATAAAATATTTTTATACAAAAAACATAAAGGGAGTTAAAAAATTTGGAGGTCACCCCATAAAAAACATATTATACTACTAGTGATTGAATTATTCACTCAAATAAAAATAAAGTGTGATTTTTCTAATGATCATTGAACTAGGAAACAAAGGCAAATCATAGAAAGATAGAATGTGCATAAAGAGAAGGGTGGCAATTGACAAAACCTTGGGAGGTTGCATCCTTTAGGCTGCCACCTCCAATTCTTGTAGAATGAATCAGGTCTACCATTCTTGTGGCATGTGGTTTGCTTGACCAAGTAAGGGCAACTCTCTTCTTCATATTGGGGATAGGACATATTGTCCCAAACCCAAGTCCCTTCAAACACATTGCAATTATCCTCAAATCGGTCCTCTGCCAAAATTACAACAGGTAATCTGCTTCTTCCACCATGTGGCATGCCATAGAGTCTCAGAACAGAGCTCTGCTTCATCTTCAAACTATCCAGCACTAACCTTGCAGCTCCTAAGATCAGAATTGAGTACAACGCAATTGGGAAGAGGAATTGGATCCTGCGATCTATCAAAGACTGCATTGACAAGGGGTGGTTGAAGAAATTGAAAACTGTTCTAACTTTTGTTACTAACATTTTCCCACCAGTGCCTGATTTCGCAGTTTGCTTGGGTTTAAAGCACTTTATAAGACAC
This sequence comes from Vigna radiata var. radiata, assembly GCF_000741045.1. NCBI lineage: Eukaryota > Viridiplantae > Streptophyta > Magnoliopsida > Fabales > Fabaceae > Vigna > Vigna radiata. The sequence continues at coordinate 16,712,646 of NC_028352.1, read as the reverse complement.
CTTTCAACAAACGGTTGGTAGGATCAAAGTTTAGGTGCTGAAATATTAAGATTGAAGGAACATATATACTTACAAACACACTTAGGCATTGTCAAATGTCACATATGTGTGTCAAACAATTTACCTTTCCTCTTTTCAAAACAGAATATATCAAGTTCACCCATTCTAGTACCCTACAACAATCTAACTGTCCTAGAGCAATCTTTCATTATAACTATTAAATTAAAGGTTTAATTGCTTCTTTTGTCCCAGTTTGATTGAAGTGTGTCAAATTCGTCTCCTTTTTAAAAAAATGTCAATTTCATCCCCATATAGAAAAAATTTGTGTCAATCAAGTCATCTCCGTTAAAAATCATTGCTTTCAAAACTCACTTTATCCACTGCAAAAATCAGGGATCGGACCCATGAAGTGGTTATTATTCAAAACTTACTTTAAGTTTTTAACACCATTAATTTGTATTTAACGGACTTGATTGATATAAATTTTTTCTATACGGGGACGAAATGAACATTTTTCTAAAAGGGGATGAATTTGACACACTTCAACCAAACTGGAGACAAAAGAAGCAATTAAACCTAAATTAAAAGAAATTAAAGCATATGAAACAATTTTTAAGTTAATTAGACGCCTTTTGACAAACTTGACTACATGATGCTTTTTTTTCTTGCACTCCCATAATTTCTAGCTACACCCATGCTTTTGAAAATGGCTATTTTATCTTGTGTAAAAATGACTTTCAAATTACTTATTCTAGAAATATTTTCGAATAAGTTTTCGAAAATTTTCAAAGCACAATTTTCATAATAGAATTTTCATGCTATGTTTTTGTGTATTACAAAACATATATAATATCTTTCAGGATGAGTTTTCTATAACGAGTTTGAAAAAGACATGAAATACCTTCTGAAATATCTTTCTGGACGAGCTTTTTCCCGAAACAAGGTCTTTCTTCTTCTTCCTTTGCAAACAAAGGGTGACAAATAGTTATAACAATAGTAACAAGGTATAATAAAGAGGTTATTTTAATCTTTTTCCATTTCTATGGAAGGCGTTAGTAATAATTGGGTGTTGGTAGAAAAAATCTTGTGCAATGAGAAGCTAATGGATATTTTATTAGCTTGACTTCATCTATTATGATGTTATGTACAACATTATTATTTGCATGATGGGATTATAAATTTTTATGGAAAGTTTTATATCAACATCCAAAAGTTTTCGTACTTCTATAACATACCTAATAGAAAAATAGTATTTTAAATTTTGTAGTTGATTTTTTTTTTATATTATTGTATATTTTAAAATAAAAATATGATATAATTGGTGTTGGATAGAGACTTATTACGATATGTGGTGTTTGTCTGTCACCACCCAATTTTTATATTATTGCACTGTTGTAATCCGTTACGTAAAATGTGTATTTGTAATAATAGTTCTTATATATTTTAGAGGACATGGATTTAGTGTTTAAGTTGGCGTTCCGATATTTTGACACTATGATGTGGCAGTCCTTGATTGGTTGATTTTTTTTTATTTTAAAAATTTCAAAACTGGTTCAAAAATTAGGAGCAGATTTCAAAATCTTATTTCCTGTTTTGTCCTTGGGGTGTTTCAATAGAGGGAAATGTTTTCAGAGTTTTGATTTCTCCATTTCACTGCCGTTGGCTCTCAGTTTGGTTGTTCTCGTCGTTCTTCCCCATCGCTGACCCTATCCTGTTTGTTTTGTTGTTCGCTTTCGTTGCCGGTGAGAGTGAGGAATCGTCCTTGGTGGTTCTGTCTGATTTGTTCGATTTGGTGTGGTTGTCTCCTCCCTTTGGTTCGAAATGGCAAGTAATTCGACTAAGGTAAGCGCCTTCATCCTTGGTCTATGTATGTTTCCTCCCTTTTGTTTGTATTTCGCAGTATTAAATGTTTTAGGGTTTTAAACATTTGTGGTTGATGCAGTTGACGGTTAGGCACTCATTTTCTACTAACTATATATCAACTCTGACGAAGGAACTGACACAGGAGCAAAGGTCAATGATTTGTGGGACTCCTTTTGGTTGGTTCGTAGAGGTCAGTGAAAAAGTTAGGTTGGCTAGGAATATTTTGAGTGAATTAGTTGTGAGGTGGGATGACTCTAATGGTTGTTTTGTAATCGGAGGCAAAGAAATCCCTATGACAGAGAATGATTTTTGTTTAGGTCTGGGGTTGAGTTCAGAAGGTAAGGACTTTAAACTGAAAGAAAATTTTTTCAAAAGTTCATGTGTTAAATATGTAGGGAAAGACACAAAAGGTTTAGACTTGGTTTACAAATGTATGATGAGGAAACGTAAGAAGAAGATTCCTTGTTCTGATTTCTGTAGTCTTTATATTTTAGTTGGGATATCTGAGTTATTAATTCCCAATCGCAGTGGAAGAGCGTTTCAAGTTTTGTATGAAATTATTGATAATTTAAGTGAGTTGGGTAATTATTGTTGGGGTAGTATAGTGTACCGTTACTTGGTAAGTAGTTTGTCCAAAGCTTCAGATGGATTGAAGANAGGAAAAGGCACAAGCAATGTTTACATTGATGGATGCACTTACATGCTGCAGGTAATATGATTAGTTAACTTGTGATGCTGCACTTACATGCTTCAGAATTGTAATTGTGTTGACTTGTTAATACAATGTTAATTTTGAGTAGCGTTTGTGATGATGAATTTTTTGTAGGTTTGGTTATGTGAGAAATTGATACCTCCAAAAGGTGAAATACATAAATCTCCTAGAATTTTGCATTAGATGAATGTACATTTGGGAGACAACATTGTCAAACAAGCTTTGGAGAGTGGTGTGGTATGATGTTTAGTGATTGCGTTATTCATTTTAAGATGTATGTGTTGTGTGTGTGATATTATTTGTTCAATTTCAGGTTGTTGATGAATTTGATGTTGGCGGAAGCAAAGATTTCAAAGATGACGAACCAACCATGGAAAGTAAAGCTGATAAATCAGCATCCGCAAAGAAGTTACTGAAACGAAGCCTCAAAGATAGTGTTATGCAGACGTTGGTTCGTTAGCAAAAACTAGTCGCAGAGCTTAAAATGAAGGTTGTTGAGTTGGACAAAGAAGTTGCGTTTGAAAAGTCTAGACGAAGAGGAGCGGAGAAAGGTGGACCGAGTGTGGCACGTGAAGATCCTTGGTTCTCCCCGGGAGGCATTTCCCCGGAAGGCATTCCATCTAGAGCCATGTCCAGTGATGCAGCTATGACGACTGATGCAGCTGCATTGAAGACTTTTGTCAGGAAGGGTTCACGAACGCGGTTCAAGAGCAAAGCTCTTAGAACTCCTTTTACTGGAAGTTTAAGAACAAAACATGTGTGACCTGGAGATGTATTAAGAGATTTTAAAGTTATGTATTTTGTTTAGAGATGTTGGTTTCAATTTGTTTAGTAATTTCAATTTGTACACAGATATTTTTGAATTTTACATTAAACTTTATCTTTTTCACATTTTGTTGAAGTTAATGGAATGAGTTGTGTGATTGATTTTGGGAAATTCACTTGTTAAAAATTACACTTGACTGATATTGTTGTTTATGTTGGACTTAATGTACGCAACAAACAATGCATGTGAACATGGGAACAATTCTTGGTTGATTAGATTAAACTTGCTTAATTGAAAAAGTATATTACTTTTGATGATTTTGCGTTTAGATTGTGTTTTGGGGTGGATTGCAGATTTAGGGGACCCCAAATTCGTTGGAGGAAGGTGTTATGTTGAGTGAAAGTGGTTGGATAAAATACTGGGTGAATTGGAGTGAAAAAGTTTGTGGTAATCGTTTACCATGAGNTGGTAAACGATTACGCGAATAAATTTGGCATTTTGTACAGAAAGTCCTTCACAGGGCATCCAGTTTTTGTACACAGGGCACCATTGGGTGAAATCTTCACTTGTGGGCATATTTGGTGAGGTTTTTGATGATTTTTGGTTAAGGATGTGTGTTG
>NC_028352.1:16669976-16706304 GCF_000741045.1 Vigna radiata var. radiata | reverse complement strand
GGTCTTATGTTGGGTGATAGTGGTGGGATGAAGTTCTGAGTGAATTGCAGTGAAAATGCTTGTGGTAATCGTTTACCATGAGATGGTAAACGATTACACGAATGAATTGGGCATTTTGTACATAAATTCCTTCACAGGGCACCCAGTTTTTGTACACAGAGCACCATTGGGTGAAATCTTCACTTTTACACTAATATGGTTTGTTTTTTGATCATTTTGGCTTAAAATATGGGGAAATAAATAACAATATGGTGTTTTTATACGTATGACATTCAGTCCAAATAACATTAAACATTTATATTATTAGAAAATAAACAGGTACATTATTTGGTAACATATAGTCATTACAAGGATAAAATGTCACACGCAAATTGGGTTGTTGAAAATACAACTACACCCTTTCATGAAAACTTCTACTGTATTGTCATGGTTGTGATGTTGAACCTCAAAGACAAGAACGTAACAACACTCACCTTCCAACAAATCCCTCCAACCTGGGTGGGAAACTTGGACCACAACACTCACCTAACTACTCCCAATCAATATCCAAGGACCAGCACTGACCTCAAGTCAAAAACTCACAAAAATGTAACATGGTGCCCTGTGCATAAAAAAAGGGCTCCCTGTGGCCAAGTTTCTGTACAAATTGCTCATTTCTCTCGCATAAACGTTTACACACCCTTGTAAACGATTACCAGCTTATGTTTTGCACTGAACTTAATCTTATGACTATCTAGCAACAAATCCCTCTAACCTGGGTGGGAAACTTGGACCACAACACTCACCTAACTACTCCCAATCAATATCCAAGGACAAGCACTGCCCTCAAGTCAAAAACTCACAATAATCTAACATGGTGCCCTGTGTATAAAAAAAGGGCTCCCTGTTACCTAGTTTCTGTACAAATTGCTCAATTCTCTCGCGTAAACGTTTACGCACCCATGTAAACGATTACCACTTCATGTTTTCAAATTACTAACATACCCAACTTCCTTATCCACTTACCTTACTATTTTTACTATCCTTATCCACTTACAAATGAAGAATATACAATCAACAATTGACATTACTATACATTTAAGATAAATACAAAGCAAATGCACCCAATATTGCTTGGATATAAATCATATGGAATTCAAATTGGAATTGCTACACGTATATCATTGTCTGTAACAATCAAAACTTATTACAATAGAACATGAATGCCTATAACACTGTTTGTCTAAATACAGTTCAAATGTACGAATTATTCATCAATACATATCCATCAACCCATCAATAAAAATCCTACAACAGCCCATATTCGTCTAAGGCATCAAATATTCTCATGTTGTCGTTGTCGAGGATCCAGTATTTGACATAATTCTTCCTAATTTCACTCAACTCTGCCTGAAAAACAAAAACCACAAAACTTTAGATATAACACAACATATCATCATAAATTGGTAACAATGATATTACATACTTACATTACTGTACTCCGGCATGCTCTTGCCGTTGTATCTATTCTCTACATCCCAAAGTTCAATGGATTTTAACATCATCACACCACAATCATACCTTAAATAATAGAACAATTTTTCAATTTTTCAGTCATTAAAACAAACAATGTTAAAAATGCCAAATTTTTCAATACGATTAGTGATACAACTTACAAGTTCGGCTGGGGTGGGATATTTCCATCTTTAACGGACAATGGACCTAAACTCCCCTCCGGTCTATTGTACAACATCTCAAAGAATTTCCCCATGTTTTGACCCTAAAAGAATCAATCATTAACACATACATTAACACATCATTAAATCATATCACCAAAATTGATCCACAAAATGAAATATCAAATCATACCACAAATTCGTCAATTTTTTTCCTATTTCTTACACCCTTCCCCATTGAGTCAATCACATATAGTTCCAATGTGCTAATTTTGACAGCATAGCACCACTGTGTTCATCATGCACAAAGGGCATAAACAACTATAACCAAACAAAACAAACATGTCAATGCTTGAAGACTCAACATTTGCGAAATATTACAATTACACAATAAACTAACTAACTCACAAAGTCAGCATTCAGAATGTCTGCAAGACCAAATATATCGGACCTCATATACGACGTGTAACTACTAAGGGAGTACTCGTTTCGATATTCTGGATGTCGTCTTCCAAAGTCAGCGAGAATATGGCCCTATCAACAATTACTAATGCATTCAGCCTATGCACAATATTTCTACAAAGCTAATCATATGAAATAAATTGATATGTACCGCATATATGGAATTGAAAATTAGCCTCTTCACTACACCAGTCAACTTTCTCTGGTTTTGCAACAACATCGTTGTAGCAAATAACACCACCTACAAAATAAAACATGCCACAACCTTCAATCAACAAAAAAACAACATAACTAACCATTAACAAATGTAACATAAAACTTACCAAGTTATCAACATATTTACGCAGTGCTAAAGTCCGCATAGAATTTGTGTCCAAGAATGCCCCCATGATCTCACACACAACTCTGAAAATAATGACATGTTATTAACTGACACACATTTGTCTACCACAACAAAATTATGAAAATCAAGTAAATTCCCTAATTCTTCTCTTATTGTCCCAATTACAAACTGCACGGTACAAACAATCAACATCGACATCGGAGACACTAGGATAACCAGCATAACTACGCAGAGGGACAACTACCTGGGGTTCCAATCCTTCCGGAACATCGTCTACTTCATCATCGACTTCAATAAATTCCTGACGATGCTCGGAGGTTCCGGCTTCGTTATGTGTACCAGCTGCTTCTTCATCCCCACCTGCTGGTACTTCTTCCCCTAAANGGTGGTCATCNTCTCCAACATCGACATCTTCGTCACCTGCACCAACTCCTTCTCCAGGTTCACCGAATCTACCTTCTTCGTTTTGCATTGGAAATTGACGAAGGTCCATTACCTCCTTCGTTAGCCTANCACCTGCACCAACTCCTTCTCCAGGTTCACCGAATCTACCTTCTTCGTTTTGCATTGGAAATTGACGAAGGTCCATTACCTCCTTCGTTAGCCTATAAATCTGACGATGCATAGACGCTATTTCAGAATTGGTCTTCTTCAATATCACATCAACATCTTGTAGCCACGTGCAAGTGTCTGTGGTTTCCTCATCTGATTCCTGAATCATTGATGCATTTCCCTTTGATTCTTCACCTTTAGACAACCCAATGTCATCAATACCCAACGCAACACGCAGTTCAGCATTATTACGATCGATACGACTTACATACCAATCAAGATTTAACTGTAACATAAACAAACATCAACAAACATGAACAACCATCAACAAACATCAACATTACTCAAATATATCCAACCAAAAATTATAATAAAGTTCAAAATACTTACATCTCCGGTCCTCAATATTTGTTTTATTGTTTTCTTCCTTGCATTTAACGGTTGCCAACTCCAAATGCGTGGGAACCTCCTGTGACTTGTGTGCCGGTGCAAAGAAAATCTTTCCACCGCCCATGCCTTAAATCATCAAAACCAAACACTTAGCCAAATTGTAAAATGCTTAAAATAATAAATATTCAGTAAAACATCTTACCTGCAACGAAGTCACGTTCCCACTAAGACTGAGTTGATGCATTATTTTTCCCGACATGATCTTCTTCTTTGAATTATTTAAGCTTTGAACTAGGTGCTTATGAACGCAGGACGCCCAGTCATACAAACACAAACTGTCTAAGTCGTCTAAAACAGCAAAAGGCATGTTTGCGACATATCTAGATTTCCTAGGCAACAAAAAAGTTACTAAACATACCAAAATGTATAACCAACACACTACGTCAACATCTACTTCTTCATCGTTCACAATCAAGCGAAACCGTTCAATCAAATCTTTTTTCGTTGTGGTCTTGGGATTAAACATCTGACCAAGGGATCCAACTACACACTCGTCTAGAGGAACATTTAGCCCACCCATTCCTAAACCGGTTGTCATATATACATCTAAAGTAGTAAAAGGAACTACTTATTGACTCACCCTAAAACTCACAGCATTACCAACCCATCTTCTAACGATACACTTCAACAATTTCAAATTCACTTGCACAGGTTTCAGAATTTGTACGCACTAATGAAAAGGTGTCATCCTAATGCGCTCTATATGACAGTTTCTCAGTAAACTATTCATTTCCATCACGGTTGCCGATTTCATCGATACACGAAGGCGCCACTACAAATCATTTCAAAAAATAACAAATACATTAAACCAAAACATCACCCATACCAAATGCCAAAAAAAACGCAATTTTTACATCAATGTAACACTTACTTTTGGTTTTGGGGTTGCCATTGGACCTACACCAAAACAACATTGACCACAACATCGTTACACTTTGCCAATGAAATACAACTTAATGGAGCACGAAGCACAGAAGAAGGGGAAAACGACAAACCACTTACCAAACTAAACATTGCCGCTGCACACCACCACCACGAAGCACACACAAAGGGTTGTTGAAAATAATCACCACTGCAGCAAAACACAACACCACTGATCAACACAACGCAAAGGTCTTGGCGAGAAGAGACCCACACCACACCAAGACGAGACCCACACCGAGACGAGACCCAGACCGAGACGAGACCCACCCAAAGACTTCAGCCAAACCACGAAACCACTACACAGACCCACCCCTTCGCGATACCACAGCGGAGGGAGAGGGCTTTCAACGCACACCACACCACAGAGCAATGGTCGAACGCAAGAGCACTTTCAAGGCACACAACACCACACACGAATGGTCAATTGAAAGAGAGCGACAAGAGAGCACGAGAGAGGAAGGAAGATCCTGTTTCATCTAAACCAGAGAAATGAAAAAGAAACCGCGAAACTGAAAATAAAACAAATTGTATTCCAACTTTGCCCTTCCTTCAGAATTAAAAAGCCCTAATTTTTTAAAACAAATACACCCAATGACACATTGACACCTGTCCAGTGTCAAAGTAGTGTCAAATAAGGGGTGTTGAAATATCATTTCGCTTTAAGTTGTTTAAAAAATAAAGATCTTCAATGATAACTAGGTGATTTCGATGTGAATATTCATTTTAAAAGATTCAAGTAGGAAAAAAAGACGATGAATTCAAGTTAACGAAAGAAAAAAACACTGAAAAATAGAACAAATATAAATGAGAATGTAGAACACTATATAAAGGTAAAAGACTTATTAATCTTTTACCTTTAAGGTTTTGGATAAAAAATGGTGTTAAGTTTTCATATATTGATATCCACTTAGGGATTTTAATCTCTCTACATGTCATGTACCGTTTAGATGTGATTGGATTCATTTAGTTTGCATATAGTATGTCACCTCTTGCCTATCATTTAGTACATTCACAGTTTAATTCCTTTTTGTTATCACGTTAGTCATTGCAATGTTTTGTATAAGAGTGAGTCTAGATTCTTTATGCAATAAATTATACTATTAAGAGTCTGTGCATTCATTGTAGATTTGATTTTAGTTTTCCTAACTTTGGAACATTGTCCATATATCTCGTCATTCTTAGCTTATGCATAACATTTAGGTAACCTACATTTCATCTACATTATATTAGTTTTAAACTCGTAATATGCATGTTTTAAGGTTGACTTATGTGTTTATTAAAAGAGAATTAGAGATCAAGAAAAAATAAATAAATATTTTTATGTTTATAAATCAGACGTTCTTGTAGTTGACTAGGCTACTAATAAAGTAGATTGTCTTATGACAATTATAACAGTTAAGTCAAATAGTAGCAGTCAACATCAACCAAATTGATTTTGCAATTAATACAGTTGACTAACATCAATGTCTTAACAGACATTTGAAATATAGCCGTTACTATTCACACAATTAACAAAATTTCAAATCAAATAACTAACTAAGTCGGATCTACTACGCATGTAGTCGACTTAGGCACTTCAGCTTAATTTGAAAATCTTTTCAATGCAAAATCTCACATAGCATTGCTTTTGAAAATCTGTAAATAGTCACGAGTTTTAATCGACTTACTTCATAATGAAGTCGACTTAAAACTTGTAGTTATGCCACACAATATAAGTTCATCAAAGTGCATGTGGTTTTCTTTTTCATAAACATATGTAATGCAATCACAAGTGAGGTATCATCTATAAGATCAATGATTAAGCATACATATATTAGAATCAACACAGATATGTTCATTTAGATATTAACCAAAATAAAGAATAGAACATATAACACTTAACAATACATGTGTTATTAATAATGTGTTGTCAGTAACTAGAGCACTGTGAGATTAAGGTTAACTAAACCAGTGCTTCCCTTATAAATAATCTCAATAATGATGATGAGACAAGAGTGAGATTTTTGGATATAAGAGTCAAGACTGTTGTTCCACCCAAGTATATGAACTTAAATATGTTTGAAAGAGAGGGTTTTTAGTTTCCAGGATGGCTTGAAACTCCAGAACTCTCTACATTTGTTCAAATGGAGGATGACTGGTACCCTGATCTGGTAAGGGTGTTTTACAACAATTTGGGGATAACAAATGATGTTATTCAGTCAAGGGTGAAAGGTGTTAATGTTTACACTAACAATAATGTATGGAAACAAGTTGTTGGATTAAAGGCTGAAGGTATCCTTTCACAAATACGAAACTCTAAGTCAAATCGTTGGCTGAAGAAGAGAGATATCTACAGAAACTAGCTGAGATTCTGGGGAGATATACAATTGAAAGACTCTTTGTGCATGAAGGTTTAAACATGGAAGAAAAGATAACAACTTACCTTCTTACATGGGTGATTCTTCCTAGAAGAATGCTGCAGGATAAAATGACTACAAAAGATGTTTATTCGCTATATGCAATCAAGAATGATGTTCCGACCAACTAGGTGGAGGTATTAAAAGACCACATGACTACTGTTGCACTCAAACAATCTCATTATCTACCCTATACTATTCTTATAAGCAGAATACTTGAACTTCAAGGAGTGGATATTAGTGGTGAGTAGAATTGCTCTTGCAATTGCACAAACGTGATAAATGAAAATAATATTGCAAGCCTTGGATTGGTTAAGACTATGAGAGGTTGGTGCTTCAAAGGAGAAGAAGATTCAGTTTAAAGCTCTACAAACACAACTGCTACACATGAGGATCGAACAAATTTCTTTCTTGAAACCAACTTTAAAAGATTTGTGGTTGATCAATTTAGAAATCTAAATGAAAGAGTTAATCAGCTTGAAAGAAAATTTGACGATGCTCAACAACAAAGGGAAAGTAGCTCATCTGATGAAGAGTCTATGGAGACATCTGAATCAGAATAGGATTACAAGGAGTGCTTATTTAAATTTGTTTTGGTTGTAGTGTTATATTTTTTGTTCTCTTGTGGCAGTTGGCATTATATGCCATTTATGTTTTGGCTATCTCTGATTGTATTTTGAATTAATATTAATGAAATCAAAGTTGTTGAAATCGATATGTATTGTGAAGCTGAATTAATCATATTAAAATCGATTTACTGTGCTTGTATGTGAATGAGATGTTGATTACTGTTACATTCATACATTTGCATACTCATATGATATGTGTAATAATTCTTGTACCCTATTGATTCTAAAATGCTTGATCTGGAAAGATCTTGAAAGGTTTTGTAGGAACATTGCTTACTAGATGGATAGAACTGGAAAATCAACTCACAGGATAACAATGAAGTCAATTAAGACGGAGATCAAATCGATTATGTATCAGCAAGGGGTTTAAAGATTCCAAAAATTGGAATAACTGATATCTTTAAATCTTGTTTTATATGTTATTTGTTGAGATTGTTGATAAGGGAAGCACTGATTTAACTAACCTTAATCTCACAGTGCTTTGTTCACTCTGTTTTTGATGATGACAACGCATTATTAATAACACATGTCTTGTTATGTGTCATATTCTGTTACTTATTGATTGATATCTTGTTGAACATGTTTTATGTTGTTTTTGATATGTGAATGCACATTTACTAAGCTTGTATATGTTACATCATTTCTGGTTGCATTACACATGGTTTCGAAGAAGAAAACCACATGCAATATTGTGAACTTAAACTGTGTGGCAAATCTGGTAGTTTAGTAGCCAGCTTAGAAGCGGCTAGACTTTTACTTGCTTATGTATCATTGATTTAGATTATATCAAATGAATGTAAAAATTGTTTTTCTGAATGATTTTATAAAAAAGGAGGTGTACGTTAGTCAACCTCCTGTCTTGAGATTGTTGATAAGGGAAGCACTAGTTTAGCTAACCTTAATCTCACAGTGCTATGTTCACTCTGTTTTTGATGATGACAACACATTATTAATACACATTATTATACATGTTTTGTGTTGTTTTTGATATGTGAATGCACATTTACTGAGCTTGTATATGTTACATCATTTCTGGTTGCATTACACATATTTTCGACTTCATCATTAATTGAATCGATTAAGACTGAAGACTTTGCATAGATTTTCAAATACAGTGCTATGTGAGATTTTGCATTGAAAATAATTTCAAAATGTGAAAATGTGTCAAAGTCGACTGTGTGCGCTTTGCATTCAACTTTGTTAGTTGTTTTATTTAAGATTTTATTATGCTTGTGAACAGTAACGACTATATTTTTAAAATTTACTTAAGCATTGAATGAGAGTCAACTGTATTGAATATGGAATTAATTTGTTTGACCTGATAGCTACTAATTTGACTTAACTGTTATTACTGTCAGAAGACAGTCGACTGTATTGGTAGCATAGTTGACTACAGGAGAGTCTGTTTTATAGAATCTATAAATAGACGAGACTTGAGCTGTTTCAGAGAACTTTTGGAAAATTAACATTTTCATATTCTGCTTTAGGTTGTTTTTCTATGATTTAGAGCTCCAATAACTCATCAAGAAGACTGTGGAGATCATTTTTTGAAGAGGTTCCGAAGGAGAATTCTACCGTGCTTACTGCTTGATCATTATCCGAACAATTGAGGTGTTCTTTGGTTGATCAAGACTCGTGTTGCATTCCGTGGTGATTGCTATTGTACCTGTTCTGATTACAGGGGGTAGACTGGTGGAGTTTGGTACACTTTGAGGATTGTTCAAAGTGGGTTGCAAATTGCACTAGAGGGGATATCTTGTTGCAAGTCTTGCTGTTTGTATTGCCTATATTTTGGTTAGAGGGTTAGAGTTGTTTTATATTTTTGACGTGGAGGTGTTTTATAGTGCATTTGCTTTCTGGGATTAGAAGGACACTGGATGTAGGCATTGAGGTCGAATCAGTATAAAAACCTGCGTTTGAATTCTCTATCCCTACACTTTTACATTCAATCGACTCTCCTATTTACGTAGTCTATTTTGATTTTTTGCTACACTTAAATTTCTATTACTTGCGATTCAAGAAAATTTGTAAAGTTTTATACTTTGTGAAAAAGATTGTGAAAAGACTCTGATTTTGGAAACTCACCATTTCACCCCCCCTCTTGGTGTAAAAACGAAGCGAAACTGTTTTCCAACATCATGGATTTGAAGATTTTAAATTTCTTGATCATGTGTTTTAAACTAAAAAAAGGCATTGTGTGGCCTTAAGNAATAAAATAATTGTCTTTGTCCAACTTGACAGATATTTTAAAATGTAGGTCATTTTTGTTAGGAAACAGGTAGGCTTCGTTTTACACCAAGAGGGGGGGGTGTGAATTGGTGTTAGTTCAAAATCAAAATCTTTTCGCAATCTTGGTATGAAAATTCAAAGCTTTTGATCTTTTCTTGAAATGCAAGTTATGAAAATTCAATGCAGCAGAAAAATGCAGTTGACTGCTAAGCAAATATAGTCGACTGGAAATAAAGAGTGCAGGGATAGAGAAAATAAAACACTTGTTTTTATACTGGTTCAACCAATAATGCCTACATCCAGTGTCCTTCCAACCCAGGAAGCAAATACACTATAGTGGTTGCGGTTTTTACAACAAGGAATTTATAGAAGCACCTCGCAAAAATATAAATCTCCTCTCTAACCCAAAACCAAATACAGCTGCACACACAAAACCAGAATTGCAGCAAGAATCCCCTCTTCTGCAATCTGCATCCACGTCGAACAATCCTCAACGTGTCACCAACACTCTTCACAGGATGCCAAGCTTTTCACAGCAGACTTCACAGGTTGCCCAGCCTTTAGTCAAACGTAGCAGTCTTTACAGGATGCCAAGCCTTCAAGATCAAACAGATGCACCTTCTTTGTGCATATATTGATCAAACAGTATGAGCAATTGTCTCTTCCCTTTGAATCTCTCTCAAGCAAGATCACCACCGTCTTCTTGGAGAATTCTTGGAGCTTATAAAACAAAGAATCCAATCTGAAACAGGAAAATGAAAATGTCAGATCACAAAAGTCACAGAACAATTTGCGTTCTGTGTATTTATAGTTTTTTGTTATATCAGATTGCTTCTCAGTCGAATAACCTACTAATACAGTTGATTGTATTAAAACAATTATAACAGATAGTCAACACAAAGGCTCCTCAGTCAACAAAATCAATACACATTTATTACAGTTGACCAGGTAACACAGTCTTAACTAACTTTTGAAAAATATAGCCGTTGGAGCGTGTAGGCTTAACAAAATTTCAAACAGATAAGAAACACAGTCGAATATGTGATTCACAATGTCGACTGACACATGAAAAATCACTTTGAAATTATTTTCAACACAAAATCTCATATAGCACAGGTTCACAAAATCTGTACAAAGATTTTAGCATAGTCGAATCCATCAAGAGTGTATTCGACTGGACTAGAACTTTGTCACAACAAATATAAGTTCAAAAGGTGCTTGTGATCTTTTCTTTCAAAAATGTGCAGTAATAAAAAAAAATTTATTTCACATTTCAATACAAGCATGTTCCACAAATATAACACTCAATCAATCATAGGAACATACATTGTAAGTCAACAAAACATGTTCAGCAGATATAACAAACACTTTAGAACAAGAACATGTAATACTGGAACATATCTACTGTTATTAAGCATTGTGTTGTCATCATAAAAAACTAGTTTGATATAGAGTTTGTGTTGTCAACAATCTCAACAAGGTCTTGAAATGAAAGACTTAGTACCTTTTTGATTGAAAATGATTTTTCTAAAGGTAAGGTTGATTCAACTTTATTCATTAAGAAAGTAGGAAAACATATTTTGGTTGTTCAAGTGTATGTATATGATATTATATTTGGATTTAGTGATGATTAATTATATGAAGGATTTCCAAATATAATGCAAGGTGAGTTTGGGAAGTGTATGATGGGTGAACTGAATTTCTTCTTAGGATTACAAATAAAGCAAATGGAAGGGGAAACCTTTGTCTCCCAAACTAAGTATTGTAGAGAAGTACTCAAGAAGTTTGGAATGGATACCTGTAAAGAAGCCAACACCCTTATGACAACTTCTTGTTACTTAGATAAGGATGAATATGGAGAAGAAGTGAATCAAACAATGTATAAAGGCATGATAAGATCCTTGCTATATCTTATTGTTAGTAGACCTGACATTATGCAGAGTGTTTGTGTATGTGCTAGGTACCAAGCAAATCATAAGGAGTCACATATAACTGCTGTTAGGAGAGTCTTAAAGTACCTTGAAAGGAACTACTTCTTTTGGACTTTGGTATCCTTCTGATAGAACACCTAGTTTGATAGGTTATTCTGATGCAGATTATGGTGGCTGTAAAATAGATAGGGAAAATACTAATGGTACTTGTCACTTTCTGGGCTACTTTTTAGTGTCTTAGCACTCAAAGAAACAAACATGTGTAGCTTTGCCTATCACAAAAGCAGAATATATTGTTGTAGGAAACTGTTGTGTCCAAATTTTGTGGATGAAACAACAATTGAAGATTTTGATATCTTCCTTGATCACATTCCTCTGAAATGTGACAACACTACTGCAATAAACCTGACCAAAAATCCCATAATGCATTCTAGAACTAAGCATATAGAGATAAGGCATCACTTCTTAAGAAATCAAATCCAAAAGGGGAATTGCACAATATATTGATACTTAGCATCAATTGACAGATATTTTCACAAAAGCATTACCCAAAGATAGGTTCTATGATCTTAGAAGAGAGTTAGGAGTAATAGATATGTCTTAGAATCAAGATTGGTGATTTTTTTCATGTTTTTCGTACTTCTAGAGTATATAATCGATTATCACAAGGATATAATCGATTATTCCGAGCTTGTAGAAAAGTTCTTAGGTTCGCAGATAATCGATTATTATGGGAAATAATTGATTGGCCTAACTTGCATTGAAATCTGGGTAATGATGAACATATAATCAATTATCACCATCAATAATTGATTATCATTGCATTTCTGGAAATTATCTTTTAAAGCGATAATCAATTATCACTTACAATAATCGATTATCACACGTACAGTTTCAAAAATAGAGTCGTTACAATGTTGTAAAACGGCTATAAACGGCCATGAACGACTACTTTTTCAATTTGCCCTATAAATAACACTTTATAATCGATTAACATACACTTCTTTTCACCTACAACTTTGCTTAACTCAGATTTGCACCAAATTTCCTTTTCCTTTCATCACTCTTCACAACAATTGCTTTTTTCTCTTTTCGCCGTGGGTGATTCAAAACGACCTCACAGATGGGATGTTGGAGCTTCTTCACCCAGACCTCGTGCTCCTCGTCGTGCATCCATTGATGGCTGGATCTCTGATCAAGAAAAACACACAGAATATGTCCACTTCTGGCAAGAGTGTCGAATTATGGCTTTCAAATTCTTCCGACTAGATTTCTACAGATTCTATGGCTTTCAATTCCCAGACTTATTTGGAGCCCAAAGTCTCACTCATCTAGTAGAACAAAAGGGTTGTATATACCCCGATCTCATCAGAGTGTTCTACTTCAACCTAAAGTACCGGGATGGAATGTTACAACCCAGGTGAAGAGGGTCTCAATTATTCTGGATGATGATATATGGACAAATGTGGCACAACTCACCATTTGGGATGATGTTGTCAAAGTTCATCTTGGAGTCCCGGACTTCAATCGCTTGTTAGCCTTCCAATCATTTATGAGACATCCTCAACAACAAACCGATTGTCGTCAACTACTTGTGGGTGGCTTCAAGGTAGAAGAACATTTAATTCATTATCTGATAGTGTGGCTTCTGTGCCCACGTGCTACCAAGCATACTCAATGTTCTAAGCAGAGTCTTCTTCTTCTTTATGGGATTTTAAATAATATCCACATTGATTGGCCTGCCCTCATCTTCCCTACGCTCTCTTAATTTCTAGAATTCTTGAATACAAAGGTGTTATTGTAGAAGGAGAGCTCACTTAAGCCATCCAAACAATTGGAACTGAAATTGGGGAGACAACATTTCGTCAAATGGGCTTTGTTGCTTGTGGATGTGAGATTATCGACAAAGATAATTATCATCAGGATGATGAAGATGATGATATGGATGCTCACATGGCTAAACCAGTAAGAGCTGCTGCTCTTTTTGATGTTGGTCCTTCTCAAATGCCTTCATCATCAACTCTGTCCATGGAAAATTACTTTGCAAATCTATCAAAACAACTGGAGGACATGTGTCTTGCTTACCAAGCCTGATTTAATGAAATTATTGAGTGGCAATAATCTCATGAAGAATATGTGACTGAGAAGTTTGAAGATTTTGACACCCGTCTTGGCAACATTGAAAATCATCTCAATCTTCAACCTCCAAAAAGACCACCCAGTCCAAAATTCTAAATTAGGATGTTTGTTTGTTTGTTTCTTTGTTTGATTTTCATTTGTGTGGTGATTTTGTTGTTTATGTATTTTCTCTTATGATGTAATGTCATTTTCCTTAATATTAATAAAATACCTTCTTGTTCGAATTTAGTGCACACATTGTTTTATTGAGGGGGAGAACTTTTTAAAGGGGAATATGTTTGATCTTTTCTTATGATAAAAAAGGGGGGGAGGGGGGGGGGAGAACAAACTTATAGTATAATTACTGCTAACTTGTTCTATGTTTGTAAATTTGTAAATACACAAGTTTCTATGAAACAAAAGTTTTTTTGATCATCATAAAAAAAGGGGAGATTGTTACTAATGAGGAACATTGGTGATTTGAAGATAATGATTTTGATGATGCTACAAAATGAAGAACTTGAAGACCTTTGTTGTAATATATTTAAAAGCATTTCTGTAGACTGAAAATGTATTAGGAAAACTTTAAACATGTAAAAACTTAGAAGTTTTCATGTCCTGAGGATATTTGCGCACATAATCGATTATTTGATGTAATAATCGATTATCACGAGTCCTTTTGAAAACCATTGCTCGCCTTGATAATCGATTATTGCTCGAAATAATCGATTATCCTGGTCTGATTTCAAATTGCCCAAGTTGCATAGATTATCGATTATTCCTCAGGATAATCGATTATCACACTTTTGAAAACCATGTAGCGGACTTGAATAATCGATTATAACTTAAAATAATCGATTATCACTGACAGTTTTAATGTGTCTTTTGAGTTTTAGACCAGTTGGCTATATATACTTGTCTCAAGCCCTCTAGAGGATTGGTTAATGCCATTTTGAGAATACAGTATAATCTGAGGAAGTTCTGAAGTGATAGTTCATTGCTCTGGTCAAGTCTTGTGAATGGGAGAAGCTCGTGCTTTATGTGTCAAAGGTTAGAGCGATTCTCTTCAAGTTGGTAGAGTTGATTCTTTCAGTTCATTTGTCGAGGGAAGATACTTGCTGCATTATTCCGGTTTGTTTGTCGAAGGAAGGTGTTTACTGCTTACTTTCGAGATTTGTTTGTCGAAGGAAGGTTTTTGCTATTAATTTCCATTCACTATACTGTAACTGTTAAATTGGTTTTAGTGAAATTGTTAATCACTCTTTATAGTGATTAACAATTGGACATAGAATTTGTTGATTCGAACCAGTATAAAAATCCTCAGTGTGATTTTTCTACTCCTACACTTTGTTTATTTTTTTTATATCAACTGTTCGATAAAACATTTATAAGAAAATTAAAGAAACTATTTTAAAATTGATCGAACAAGCACTTTCAACAATCTGTATCGAACTCTGTTTTTATTTCTGCTACGCAAAATTGGTACCGGTTGTTGTGAACCAACACAAATGAGTTTTAGTATTGAACAAAAGGAGGGACACAAAAGGAACTTAGGAAAGGCACTATAATAGAATAAACAAGCAAGAAAAAAAATCAAAATCGCAGATCAAATCCAAGTGCAGAAAAACTGTTTGATAAAAATGTAAAACTGTTTGATGAAAGTCCCTAATGAGTATCAGATTTTTGGATTTTTTTATTTTTGGGGTTCAAAACAGGATTACTTGGTTTTACTTGCTTTTATGATTGGATTACAATGTTTTGATCATGTAATTGCATTTGAAAACACTAAACCAGATTTTGCCAACCAGAAATGGGAATTGAAGAGATCAAATTTGCAAACAACACTTGAAATTGAAAACTGCACCAGAAAAAAAGCTTTTAAATTGGTGCTTTTAAATCCAAAAGTGCTTGGAAGTGATGCAATAGTTAAAGTGATGTATCCAACAACTTTGAATAATCATTTTAAAGATGTGCAATCACTGAAACAACTTAAAAATAGATTGCAATGTGAATTCATTGGTTCACTTCCATTTTAAAGCAAATTTGATGGTTTAAGAGGTGATTCTACATATAGGCTTGAAAATGACCATTTGAACAGTTCACAAAACTTTGAAAAGGCAAAATAAACTTGATCAAACTTTAAATATGGACAAACACAACAAGATCCAACAAATCACCCTTGCTATGGCCAAATATGTATTAAAGATTCACCAAAAATAGGACTAGATTCAGAATTCAGAGAATTAAAATGATGACAAAAGTTGCAATGACTCTAGGATTTCCTAATACACTAGATTTAACTGAAGATAACCAGCTAGGGGATTTTAAGTACCTAAAACACAATGTAGTAAGCACAATGAAAGCTTGGACTGAAAAATTTGGGCAACACATGCTACTAGATTTAAAGCAACTAAGCTATGTATATTGCATTTCTTTGCTTAATATAAGTTTCCACACCTTTAGCCATGCTTAACAACATCAAACAAACTTGAACAACGCTTTAGAAACAAAGTTTCTTGAATCATAAGTAATAATAATTTAAGCGCAACAGAAATATAAAGTTGACTGTGTAAATTGCAAAGTCGACTTAAAGTAAAGAGTGTAGGGATAGAGATAGCAAACACAAAGTTTTTATACTGGTTCGGTCTCAATGCCTACATCAAGTGTCCTTCCACAACCAGGAAGCCAATGCACTATATTAGTCAAGGTTTTTACATCAAGATTTCTATAGAGACCTCCACGTCAAAAATATAGACAATCTCTCTAACCCTCTAACTAAAAGTATAGGCAATCAACACAAAGATCTGCTGCAAGATATCCCCTCTTTTGCAATCTTCAACCTACTTTGAACAATCCTCAAAATGTACAGAACTCCACGAGTTCACTTCCTATAATCCCAACAAGACAACAACAATCTTTCCAAAGATTGATAGAAAACTTGATCAATGCAAATAACACCAACAATGCAGAGCTTGATCAAACTCTTCCAAGAAAGATCTCCTCCGTCTTCTTGATGAGTTCTTGGAGCCTTTACACAGAGATCACAATCTGAAATATCAAATGAAAATCTTAGAACATTCAAAGTCCAAAAGTCTCTGTGAATTACAAAATCACGTCTATTTATAGTTTTCTATAAAATAGACGCTCCTGTAGTCGACTGTGCTACTAATGTAGTCGACTGTCACCTGACAATTATAACAGCTAAAACAAATTAGCAATAGTCATAACAACCAAATTGATTTCGCATTTAATTCAGTTGACTTGCAATTAATGCTTTAACAGACGATTGAAATATAACCGTTATAGATCACAATGTTAACATAATTTCAAAACACATAACTAACTAAGTCGAATTCACTGCGCGTGCAGTCGACTTAGACACTTCATCTTAGTTTTGAAATACTTTTCAATGCAAAATTACACACAACACTACTTTTGAATATCTGTGCAATGTCACGAGTTTTAATTGACTTACTTCATAATGAAGTCGATTTAAAACTTGCAGTTTTCCCACAAATTATATGTTCATCAAAGTGGATGTGGTTTTCTTTTCTTAAACATATGTAATGCATTCACAAAAGATGTATCATGTATAAAATCAGTGAATAAACATACATATATGAGAATCAACACAAACATGTTCTTTAAGATATCATTCACAATAAAGAATTGAATATGTAACACATAAAAATACATGTGTTATTAATAATGTGTTGTCATCATCAAAGACTAGAACATTGTGAGATTAAGGTTTAGCTAAACCAATGCTTCCCTTATCAACAATCTCAATATAATCATTAGATTGCACCAAAATTTGAACTTTGTGCATAATTTGTGAAAAACATAATCACTTTTTTGTAATGCTATAGCTCATATGATCAAGGCTAGACATTTTATCATTGCCTTATAGGTTGATATATGGCTATACATGCAATTGAATTCAATTGAAGACAAAAAACTAAAGCTGGAACAAATTCAAACACTTGAACACAAAAGGAAAGCTACATACGATGCACATAACTAGACAAAATTGGAAATTGAAATTGAAAGCTGGAATGAAAATAAACCAATGATTTTCACAGATTAAAATGATTAGAAAACTCTAAGGAACACCAAAGGCACAAGTACATCAATGACAAACATGAAATTAAACCAGACAGAGATGGAAATATTGATCAAACAGTGACAAATATGGACTACACAAGACAAAATTGAGAAACTTAATGAGCGAATGACTTAGATCTTGTAGACAAGTGTGGACGTGTTGGCTCTTGTATGTAAGTTCTACATATTCCTATGACTCAAATGCTCTAGAGCTTTTAAGCAAGGGTGAACCATGTACATAATTGCCATTACATGATTAAAAATTGTCATCATTAGCATAAATTATTAAAATTAGTTATCTTGCAACATAGGAATAATTAAGTGATTTTGCATTAAATGGTTACCATGCTAATTGCTTTAATTGTTTTTGTTTTCTACAAAATAGTGACACTATGGAATAACAAAATTATGGTAGTTTTCATATTAATTAGTACTCCAACCTCGATTAAATTGCCCACTGTCACACACAGAGAGGAAAACACATAAAATAGTTTGTTATCTCTTGTTAATTACAAAGAGCTATCATTATAATTGAAATTTATATGAAAGCATGATTTCTTGGATGGATGCATTAACTCATATTTTCTAATTATTGAAAAGCTGTCAAATATTCTTTTAATTATAAAATATGTCAAGTTTATGCTAATATTTATGCTAAATTTTGATCACAAATCTTTTTTTATCAGGAGCGTGGTTTAGGGAGACAAATTGGAGAAGGATATGAAGTTGGCTATTCGTATTGGATCTCATCCAAGAGTGTCTTGTGTTGCTACTCCTAATCCTAAACTTCATGATCAACATGACCATTTTTATTTGTCCAAATTAAAAACAATCTTTCCTGAACTTAGTGGTCTCTAGACCTTAGAATTTTATTCATGTTAACTAGGAAAACATGTTAGATCTACCTTTCCTAAAATGTCTCAATCAATATGTAATTCTAGTTTTTCAATCATCCATTATGATATATGGGGACCTAGTCATATCTCCTCCTTTGGTGTTAGGTTTTGTTACCTTCACTAATGAATATTCAAGATATACTTGAGTTTATCTTATGAAAGATTGATCTCAATTATTACCCATCTGTACATCCTTTTTGAATGAAATTATGAATCAATTTGGTCAAGTAATCAGAATCTTAAAAAGTGATAATGCCAAAGTGTATTTCTTATCCATCTTTTCTGTAATCTTGAGTTCCTATGGCATATTACATCAGTATACCTGTTCTCATTAATAGATTCACGTCAAATGGTGTGAATAGATGATGAGGTAGCGATTGATCTAATATTTAGTATAGCGGAGATGCAATAATTTAGTTATAGGTTAATCTAGTTGTATTTATGATATTCTTTTCGAAAAATTGTCTTTGTCTTTTGTTGAGTATAATATCTCTTATTGACTTTAGGTTCATTGTATATATTTTTTCTATCACAATTATACTTTGGATAACTTTAATATTGAATATGTGGGGCCAAGGTCAATTATCCAAACTCTACTATGTCGTTCGAGGTCCAAGCATTCTCCTGAATGTCTTTTGTGCTTCATGTAAGTGATCTTTTGGTACTGACAGAGTGTACTCCAAAGCCAAAGTCAGTATATGACTAGTCGATTAGCAATGGATGTTGTGATGCATATTATGTGCATGTTATCTTAAATTCAAATTAAACCTTTATATATAGTTATTATTATCGGGTTTTACTATTTTTTTGGCCTAATTATGACCTAATCATACCTTAATCTTTGTTAAATAGTTGACTCGCCATTGCCATTGTTAATCTGACCAGCCATGTTGTTTTGGATGGTCGACCACCCATCATTACCATTATTAATGACCACTACTCCAAAGTAGTAAATCCAGAGAAACTCGACAATAAAGAGCTTAGTCTAGTGTTCGGTTTAAAGGAGCTCGATTTAGAAAAGATTAGCTTGAAGTACTCAATCTAAAAGAACTATCCTGAAATAGGTCGTTCAGAAAAACTCAACCTCTCGACTAAACAAACATATGAATAATTACTTTTGGAAATCAAAATTATACCAGAAATGTAAGTAACTGGGATGCAGATTAAGTAACCAATTGAGATTCAACATAAAACTCAAATATAATGTGGAATTTTAATTTTTTTGAAACTAAAAGTTTCTTGCCACAAAATATATAGACATAAACGTCAACTATTCTGAAATTGGATCATATTAAATTCTCTATTAATTTGACAAATTATAAAACTGGAAGGAAAAAAAAAAGAAAGTAGATAAAAGAAATGGAAAATTAAAAGCCAGCATAAATGACCTTTAAGTTTTGTTTTAAATTTTTAATTTTGTTTTATATTGTTATTATTGTAACTAAAAAACAAATGAAAAAATTGAATGTAAGTTCTGCATGTTTCTAAGACTCAAATGATCTAGAGCTTGCAAGCAAGGGTGAATCATACACATAACTGAGATGATTAAAAACAGTCATCATAAATTATTAAAATTAATCATCTTACAACATAGGATTAGTTAAGTGATTTGGCAACAAATTGTTACATTACTTTTAATTTTTTTTTTCTAGAAAATAATATTGGATTTAACTTATAAGTGGAATAACAAAATTATATATGGTAGTTTTCATACTCATACTCCAACCTCCATTAAATTGTCCACTGTCACACATGGATAAGAAAACACACATGTTATCTCTTACTAATTACAAAAAAACTATCATTATAATATTGAAATTTATATCAAAGTGTTATTTCTTGGATGGTTGCATTAACTCATATAGTTTCTAATTATTGAAAAGCTGTGGAATATTCTTTAATTATAATATTCTTTCATATAGTGTTTAAACTTGCAATTTGTTTTGCAGCACTATATACAATTTCTAACTTGTTGAATGGAGACTATAAATACATCACAACACTCTTCATAAATGCATAGAAATTTAAGCATTATATACAAACTCTTACCAACCATGAAGGCTATTGCTGTTTTACTCTTTGCTTCTCTTCTCTACTCTGCTACTTCAACTATGAGTTTGGACAACTCAAAGGTACATTCAAGTTCATATAATTTTTACATCATTTCTATATGTTGCTGATTTTTCTTTTACCATATAGGTTCCGGAAAACTTGGCACCCTCTCATTTCCAACCCATAGTGGTACCAAATTCATTTAACATACAAAAATTTGGAATTCTGTGTTTGGTAGTTTTTATTTTGTGTTTATTAATGTTTGTAATATGGTACGTGTACCGAGTGGGTGAACCTGTACATCCTGCTGCTGGTGATATAGAGATGAATAATATCTAGAGTATGAAAAACTCTATCATGTAATGTGGATATATGTCCACAAGGAAATAAATTTGATATTATGTGTTAACAGTTTTAAGTTTTTTGTTATAATACTTTATAGTGTTAATATAAATTTGTATTTATAAAAGTGAATCGAATTTTTTTATTAATTTATATTACTAAGTCATTAAATAAATTATTTCAAAAAGAAAATATTAAAACCAATAAATAAGCAAATACAATAAAATTATTGAATACTAGAAACATTGTTCTTACTATTGTCAAGAATACTTGCTCACAAAAAGTATATAAATAAATAAATAACCAAATGAAAACATATATAACTTTTAGGCAAATAATTATTTAAGAGGATTATTCCTGCTTCCTCACAAAATCACCGGTGCTCAAATTTCATAATAATAAAATAAAAACTATTGATTAACAAAGATATATAGATCCATTTCTCGTTGAAGTCTCATTTAAAATTACCAAAGCCACCTTCTCTAAATTTATGGGCTTTTTCTTAAACAATTCCTTATTAGTAATTTACAGTTCACATACTCATATTTCCCCTAATTCTTTAATTCTTCCTAGCATACTTTGCAAAAGTTGTATGCAAGACCTTCGGGAATAGAAATTGACTATTGTTTCGGTTGTGAGGTCAAGTTACTATCTGACACTTCCATAATTTGTCTTTCAGGTCGTTCGGTTCTACTTCTAGATCTCTTCATCTCCTTCGAATACTTTCCGGTCAGGTATTTGCGAAAAGTTCTTCAACGCTCAAGTCAGTATATAGTTCATTCTGTTAATCTAGGACAGTAATAAAGGTGCAGTAAATGTGAATCACCTACCCATACCTTTGACATGTATTCATAGTTTTTACCATGGGCCTACGATTAATGAAATTCTAATCACGGTCCAATCCTGGTCCAATGGTTTTAATCACGTCTTACTTTAATCTCGTCATAAACCGATGATTATGACCGACCATCCATTGTGAGACAACTGGTAGTGTCTTTTCAAGAAAATTCTTCTACCGTCTGGTCCATCCAATACACAGGCTTCCCAAGCCCTAAGCAACGTAGTTATGTAGGTTTTGAATGCAAGTACTAGTGGCAGTGGATTCGTCAGGGGGTAGATGACCGTCCGTCCGGAGAGGATAAACATTTAGGCGAGAAAAGACATGATAACAGTCTAAAAACAATTATTTTTATACTTGAAATTGATATCAAATCACACCCTTTATGGCTTAGAATGAGCTTAGAATCATGCAAAACACTTAGTTTAGTCACAAGAGAGTCAAAAGTAGTTTTTAGAGATATTATGCTTGGTTTTACATTGTTTTGGTAGGATTTGATTAGAATTGAAGGATAGAAGTAAAGAAGGGAGGACTTAGACACAAGAAAGGATGAGAAAAGAAACAAAAGAAGAGTAAGACACAAGAAAGGATGAGAAAAGAAACAAAAGAAGAGTAAGGTCCACCGCTCAACGCCAATTCTAGCGTTGAGCACCAGCTTCGAGGAGGAAGCTACTGTTTTTTGCTTGAGTGGTGATGCTGAGCGTCCTGCGATTCTGAGACCCAACGCTAAGCACCAGGTTCCACCGCTGAGCGTCCTGTGATTATGGGGGCTACCGCTGAGCGGTCAAATGAGCACTAAGCGCCTAAATGATGGACTTGGGCCAAAATTCTATTACATTTCTGCGTTATAAATAGACCCAGTGTGACTCTTAGGGTAATCTTTTGGCAGAGGAAGACTTCAGAGCACCTTCTACATTCCTTGGAGGCGATTTCTTGGATGCTTAGGCTCCAATTTATCAATTCTAGGGTTTACTCTTTCGTCTTTTCTATTAATTCCATCTAGTTTCACCATGGCCATGGTGAACTAAACCCTTTGTTGTTGGGGAACAATGTAGTCCTTTTGAAACTCTCTTATATCAAATTTCTTATTATATTCATATGCTTTTATTATCAATTGTTTGGGTTTTCTTTTCTGATGCTAACGCTTACATTGTTTAACTCATTCGGTGTTATGATATTTGATTATGTCGATACGGGAATGTACGGGGAAATCTAGAACTAATTAGAATTCTCTTGATTATGAAATACTGCCTAGGAATAGGAGTAGAACGTTCAATTGCTTTAAGCTTTTGTACTTAATGCGTTGGTAATTACTAGGGAGACTAGGAATGGTAAACTAGTAATTGGTAATAGGCTTTCTTCGCCGAGCAATCGGGTTTTGAGTAATTTAGAAAGTTGCATGACATTTATAATAAAGCAAATTTAATAAGAATAGTAGATATAAGAGGGTGGATAAGGATGAAATTGTAAACCCCAACAACTCCATTGATTCATATATTTTATTTGCTAATTGATTCATTTTGCATTTACATGTTTAGATTTTAGTTTTGCATTAACACTACAAAATTATTCTTCCTTCAAGTCTTATGCAATCAATTTACATCAAAGAATAAGGCCTAAGACTCCCTTGGGAAACGATCTTGGACTTACTGTCTATTATTACTTGATACGATCTGGTACACTTGCTAGGGGCTTAACATGTTTTAGGGTTTTTGTTTCTTGTGTATGCAAGAAGCAGTTCAAATCAGAAGCAAGAAAAGTCAACCTCTTCTAGAAGGATTGAGTGATAGGAGAGGGAAGAAAGTTAGACGTCCATCTAGACACTAGTGTAGAAAGGGCTTTAGACGTCTGTTATTTTGGGCTTTTAACGTCTTTCTCACAACCGATGTCATTACGAGTGACGTTAATGGGACGTCGAATTTCCATATAACAGACGTCTATATAGATGTCAGTTAGTGCCATGTCCGACGTCAATAGACATCGATTAAGGCCTACTCCGATGTCTAATAGCACAATATAGACGTCGGTGTGGTAACCAACCGAAGTCTAAGAGCACTATAAAGACTTCAAACATGTCACTAACCGATGTCTAAGGTCACTATAGACGTCGGTATATGCATTAACCGACGTCTAATATAGTCGTTGTGTTTTAGTGCAGTTTTGTTCTTGTCTTTGGATAGCCTAGTAGCACACTCTGTCTTTGCTAGTTTCCCCCAAAAGAAAGCTTGCGTCTTTTGAATTTCTCATGATATTTCAACCCAAAACCGAACCTGGGTTCTTGCCTAGTTCCATTTTCAACTGCAAGAGGAAAAAATTATGGTGAAACGATAACTATGTTGAGATTGTTGACAACACAAACTCTATATCAAGCTGGTTTTTGATGATGATAACTCAGTGCTTAATAACATTATATATGTTCCAGTATTACATGTTCTTTTTCTGTAATGTTTGTCATATCCGCTAAACATGTTTTGATTGAATTACATTGTATGTTCCTATGTTTGATTGAGTCTTATATTTGTGGAACATGCTTGTATTGAAATGTGATATAAAACGTTTTTTTATCATTACACATTTCTGAAAGAAAAGATCATAAGCACCTTTTGAACTTATAATTGTTGTGACAAAGTTCTAGTCCAGTCGAATACACTCTTAATGGATTCGACTATGCTAAAATATTTGTACAGATTTTGTGAACAAGTGTTGTGTGAGATTTTGAGTTGAAAAGAATTTCAAAGTGATTTTTCATGTGTCAGTCGACATTGTGAAATATATATTCGACTGTGTTACTGTTATGTTTGAAATTCTGTTAAGCCTACTAGCTCCAACGACTATATTTTCAAAAGTTAGTTAAAACTGTATGACCTGGTCAACTGTAATAAATGAGTCTTAATTTTGTTTGACTTAGGAGCCTTTATGTTGACTGTCTGTTATAAATATTTTAATACAGTCGATTATATTAGTAGGCTATTCGACTATGAATCAATCTGATGAAACAAAGAGCTATAAATAGACAGAAAGCGAATTGTTCAGAAGACTTTTGTGATCTAAAATTTTCATTTTCCTGTTGTAGATTGAATTCGTTAGAAGCTCCAAGAATTCTCCAAGAAGACGGTGGTGATCTTGGGCACTGAGTGGGCTGGTGAGCAGTGCCAGTATGCGCTAAACATAGGGGAGTTTCCAGATTATGAGGACATTGAGAGGGTGCTTTGTGTACCCAGAGGACACTTTCACAGGAACCCAAATGGAGTTCCCATTAACATCAAAAGGGCAGATCTGACACCCTTGGCAAAGTATTAAATGACATTTACTCATGCCAATGTTTAGTCGTGCTCCCATGTTTCTGATATCACTATTCACAGGATTATGTTCATCTACTGTATGCTGAGACAAATGGACGTGAATGTTGACGAGGTCATCGCCAACGAGATCCAGAGTTGCGCTACTACTGTGAGTAGCAAGACACCATCAGGACATCCTTCCCTTATTACTTACTTGTTCTAGCAGGCTGGGGTAGATACTTCTATTCCACCATTTAAGAGGCCTAGGAAGGCCATAAATGCTACTTATTATGGACAGTTTTGTGGAGGAGATGAGGCAGCTGGACCAGTGCGTCGGAGACGGCCTAGGAGGGGAGCAACTCAGCAGGATGAGCCAGCACAACACACAGAACTGTTCCAAATGAGGGACATGTTCATGTCCATGATGGAGGCTAGGATGGAGTCTCTCCACAGAGGGCATGTGGCCATAACTGAGATGATTATAGGTCTATATGACACGCCACCGGTGCACAGGTGGACTATGGACGAGTTCCATAATGCTATGGGTTGGGCTCAAGAGCAGGCACAAGGGAGTGGAGCTAAAGCAGCTGAAGCTCCTACCATGACGAGGATGATGAAGAGGATGACAACTTTAAGGATGCAGAGGCTGAAGACGATGAGGATTCAGATGACAACATGGGCTGATAGGGCATCTACTGATGGATGCCATTGCAGTAGAACAAGGTTTTATCTTTCTTTTTCTTTTGTACTTTGAACTAATATAATAGGTTGGATTCTTTTAAGTAGTGTAGGTAAGTTTGTACTTCCCTGAACACCTTTTCTGATTATGGTTTGACTTGCTTTATTGCATGATGAGTTTGCTTGGTGATGTTTGATGTGGATGATGATTGAGATTTTGTTACATGCTGATATATAGGTGAATTGTTCACTAGTTGTGTGAACAAATGCAGGATGATTTATGATTGTGATTATGATGTTAAGTAGGATTTATGATTGATACTTGAGATGTTGAGTGAGGGGTAGTTTAAATAGTTTCAAACGCGTTCCAAAGTGCGGCCCGGTCCGAAAGAATCAAAACAAAGCAGAAACAACGCCCGATCCAAGTGATGTATCGCCCAAGCGTCGTAAAGAGCTGTCCTGGGCGAGATTTGAGGTGTATTTTGGGCTTGGGCGTCAGATTTGGACACCTAAGCTACGAGCGTCCATCGCCCGGGCGTCGGGGCCACCGCCCAAGTGACGAGCAGTGATTCTACTCGCGTACTTTTCTCGTTCCTCTAGCTCGGGCTTCGCGTTTTCCCTCTTCTTGGTTCCTTTTTGACCCCTTTTGAACTCCATCTTCTTGGCTTTTCACTTCTTCTTCCAGTATGGTTACAATCTCTGTCAAAACAAGGGGAATTTGTTAGAAAACTGTTGAAATCACCCTCAACTCTCTTATTCACACAATTTATTGAAAACACATGAGTCCAAGCAAGTTTCTAAGTGAGAAAGGGTGCTTTTAGTATCAAAATCACATAACAAATAATGGTGTTTCGAACCGTTATCAAACAATCAAATAGAAATAGAGATATATTGAAGATAACCAATATAAAATGATCAAACAACTGAATAACCAAATTCCAGTAAATGGAATTTATAACCCCTGTAAGTGATAGTCGATTGATCCATTGTTCAGGTCAATTACATTACTTTTCATTGAGTTGTGATTCAAATAGTAAGTTCAAAAGCAATGTTTCCTGCAAAACCTTTCACGATCTTTTGAAGATAAAGCAATTTAGAATCATAGTAATGCAAGAAATTATACAGTTAAGAAGTGAATATGCAAAAAATTAATGTAACAGTGAACATGTGCATAATCAACTTCAGTAATACTGATTTAATACTGATTAACACATATTCAATCATGAAATTCAAAGCAAATGAATTTAAACCATAACCAATTGATTTCATTAATGTTCCAAAAGATATTACAAAGGATTAGACTTAATAGTTGATGACATATAAAGCCATCTTACAAAAAGTAACTATGAAGCAACAAACAAACAAAATATTAGGATGTGATATTAGGTTTTCTTTCTCTTTTTGTTAACAAGATCTCTGAGAACCATATCACTTTTGTTGTCATCAGTATTTCCTTCCTTAGTACTCTCATCTACACTCATCCTAGTAGATTCCTCCGGAGTGCTTGCTTCTTCTTCGGATTCTTCTTCATTTTCAACTTTCATCTCTTGACTTTGTGACAATGATCTTTGTGACATTGCTTTATAAGGAGTGTCAGAAGAAGGTCCTGCATCATCTTCATCTTCAGCAGTCCACTTTTAAACACCCAACCTTTAAGTGTCTTCATCATCTGCATCATGTGCAAGGCTGATTGATTTATAATACTTATCCTGTTATAGGATTCACTAGATTCACTAATGAAGTCTACTCCAAATTGGACAAGAATCCTTGAAATGAAGATGCAGTAAGGAAGTTTTGCAAATTCTAGCTTTGGGACCTTCAACATGTTGTCTAAAATTTCTATAGGGCAATCTACTTGAATATTTTCCTTTAATGCCTTTAGCAAAAATAAGTACTCGGTAGTGGCTTAAGCATGATTTCCTCCTTTAGGAATCAGTATCTAGGAAATAACGAAAACAACTAGTCGATCATCCTTTTTCATTCCTGATAACGGTTGAAAAACAGTTATTCTCATATGTCATTTTAGACCAAATTACACCCTTTAAGGCTTAGAATGAGCTTAGAATCAAGCAAAACCCAATAAATGAGTCAGTTGAGAGTCAAAAGCTATTTTTAGCGATATTATGCTTGTTTTGCAGCATTTTTTATGGAAGTGAAGAATGGAGTTGAAGATGAAGGTTTTAGACTCAGGACAGAGGAAGAAAACTGAAGAAAAGAAGAGTCTAGGAACTGCCCAGCAGCAAAATTCACCGCTGGGCGGTCCAATGCGAGGAGGTGGCACCAGGCGTGGACGCTGGGCGGATTTGCAACTATGGGCAAACCGCCGGGCGGAGGACCCCTAGCACCAGGCGGTGGCGCGATTATGAGCAAACCGCCGGGTGACATAAGTGTGACGTCGGGCGGTTGTCTGCTGGGCTTGGGCCTGTTTTCTGTGACGCTCCTCAACTATAAATAGCCCTGTTACGATTTCTTTCTCATTCTTTTGATAGAAGAGGGCGGCCAGACCTAATCTTCACTCCTTGGAGAAGATCTCTTGGATGCTTAGGCTCCTTTTCATCCTATCTAGGGTTTGCTTTTTCATTCTTCCATTATTTTCATCTAGGTTCACCATGACAATGGTGAAGTAAACCCTTTTGTTGTTGGGAGAAACAATGTAATCTTTTGAAACTCTTGTTTATTTATATGATTGTCGTATGCTTTGATTATCAATTGTTGGGTTCTCATCTACGCTTAAAGCTTTTATCGTTTAACTCATTCGATAACTATTGTTTGTCTCTATTGATACGGGAACGTACAGTACTGTCATGAACTGGTGAGAAATTCCTTGATTAATGAAATACCACCTAGGGATAGGGAGGTACGACGATTAATTTTTTTTGCTTTTGTTCGGTAATGCGTTGCTAGTTGCTAGAGGAGGCTAGGGATAGCAAGCCGGTGATTAGTAATAGGCTCTTTTCGCCGAGGGATCGGGTTAAGGGTAGGCCAAGAAAGTTTGCATAACAATTAGATAACAAAGCAATTTAATCAAGAGGAGTAGATAAGAGAGAGCGGATAAGATGAAATTGTAAACCCCCGACAACTCCATTCATCCATAGTCTTTTTCGTCAATTGAATCAAACGCATTGCATGTTTATTTTCTGTCTTTGCATTCCAAACAATTAATTTTTCTCTACAAGTCTTACGATTTCGATTCGCACGAATGATAAGGCCTTTCGATTCTCTTGGGAAGAACGATATCGGGCATTACCGATTATATTACTTGAATGATCTGGTACACTTGCCAGTGAGTCAACAAGTTTTTGGCGTCGTTGCCGAGGACTCGAGGTTTACTTTTTCAAGTAGTGCGAATTGATTGAAATTTGACTTGTTTGTAATTATTTGTTTTTATTCTGTTTTGTTTAATTTTGTTTTATTTTCTGTGAAAGTGCTTTTAGGGTGTGTTTCTTGTGTATGCAGGAGGCAATACATTCTAGAAGCAGAAAAGACCAGTAACCTCTTTTGGAAGGACTCTCAGACAGAAGAAGGGAGAAAGTCAGACGCCCTGCAAGTGAAAACTTTCCTTCTCCTGAAGAACTTTTGCACTCTTCACTTGAGACCTCTACACAAAACATTGAGGAGATGGCGGACCAACCTCCTCCTAGACGCACACTCGGGGACGCATCCAACATGGTGGGTCCTTTGCACTTTAATAGAATAACTTTGGTAGCAGACAATGCAACCAATATGGTGATGAACCCTGCTCTCATCCAGCTTCTCCAGAGCAATCAATTTCACGGAATTTTAAATGAAAATCCATATAATCATTTAACCACTTTTAGCGAGATTTGCAACACCGTGAAGATAAATGGAGTTTCTGATGACAGGGTTAAACTCAGTCTGTTCACTTTCTCTCTTGGAGGAAACGCTAAATCATGGTTGCATTCATTCCCGGAAGGCACTTTTCGAAATTGGGATGCGTTGGCAACAAAATTTGTGAACAAATTCTCCCCGCCAACCAAGATCAATCAAGGGAAGCTGGAGATCTCTTCATTCAAAAAAGGAATGGAAGAAACTCTTGGACAGGCATGGGACAAATTTAAAGGCTTGTTGAGAAAGACCCTTGTCCATGGATTTGACAAGACTTCATATCTACTTGCCTTCCTTAGAGGCCTACATACTCAGTCAAAGATGATGTTAGATGCTTCAGCTGGAGGCAGTATAAATACCAAGACTGAAGATGAGGCTTATGAATTGATCGAGAGCATGGCTATGAGTGAAGTGGTACATAGTGAGAGAGGCGCACAGAAAGGAGGACTCTTGCATCTCCCTGCTAATGATGCAATGGCTACTCAAAATCATCTCCTGACCCAAAAATTGGACAAGTTAACAAAGGTCCTTTCTGAATTTCCAACGGGGTTAAGGAATGTTTCTCAGACTCAGCAGCTTTGCAATTTATGTGGTGGTGACCATATCAATGGTCAATGTGCTTTTCCTGAAGAGATGCAGCAGGATATCAACTACATGGGAGCCTAGTTCCAGTACAAGCAAGGTAATTTCAACCAAGGCAGTTACAGCCAAGGTTGGAAGAACCACCCTAGTGTTGGGCAAAATCAGAACAATTCTTCTGGACAGGTCAGAGGCTTCCGGTAGCAACAACCATCACCTTTATGGCAGCAGGTGAGCAGCTTGATAGAGATAGTCAGAGACCTCAGTGACCGATTTGATATATTCTTCAAAGTCTATGAGTCTCAGCTAACTAGTGATCAAGCTAGCTTCAGAGCATTGGAGACACAGATTGGGCAGCTGTAAAAAAGAATAGAAACCACCGAGAAAAATTAGTTTAGGGCTAACACTGATGTTAATCCTAAGGATGAATGCAAAGCTATTCTAATCAGCAACAAAAGGAAAGCAGCAGTTGAACCAACTAACCTTGAAGGCAACGAAGAAGAGGATGAGGAGATGAGGAGCACTGATGTAGTTAATGAGAAAAGAAGCAGTGAAGATGACATTGAATTCACTGATGAAGAAGAGGATCCTGACGAAGAAGAGCCAGAAAATGAAGAGAGAGTTGAACTCACAAATGAAGAAGAGGATCTTGTTGTTCAGCCTCAGAAGAGGAATCATCCGCCCAAGGTAAATGATCCAGGATGCTTAGCAATATCATGTGTTCTGAATGATTATGATGTAGGAAAAGTTATGATAGATTATGGGGCTAACATCAATATGCTACCCAAACACTTCTTATGGAAAATCAGAGGTCTGATAGTAAAGCCATCTAGTGTTACTGTGACAATGACAGATGGATTTATAGAAAAACCAGTTGGTATGGTAGAGGATGTTATTGTGCGAATGAAGCAGCTAGAGTTTTTAGTTGATTTCATTATCATGGATGTGGAAACTGAGGAAGAAATTCCTGTGATTTTGGGAAGACCCTTCATGGCAATGTCAAAGATGTTTATCATTATTCATGATAGAAGAATAATGATGAGAGATGAGGAATATTTGCTTCTATACACTGGTTATGAGGAGGATGAGGTTAAACTAGTAAGAAGAGACAGACATGAAAAATTAGAGGAAGAAGCTGAATCTGAAGATAACACATCAGGTATTGATTATATCTATAGTTGTAATATGTTGTAGGTACCTGTGAGTAAAGAAGGAAGAACCATCCATTATGAATTAAAGAAAGACCCATTCCATCCTGACATTAAAGTGAAATACAAAAGGAAGGAGTGGGTGTTGAAAGAACTAAAAGAGAAAGGAATGGTAGAGATCAGAAGGCCTTACTCCACAGCAATTCGAAGAGTGCATAAGAGAAAGTTGAGCAAGTGGGACGATGAAGATCCCAATGTGAAGAAGAAGAGTTGATTTGCTGGAGACCACATTTTGTATTTTAAAACATTTTTATTTGTTTTATGTTTTTGTTGAACATGTAAATTTTGAATTTTTGAACAATTTGTGGGTAGCATCTACTGAGGGATGCTAATTTTTGTATCCACTGAAGGATACCAGGAAGGCACACCTACTGATGGGTGTTGGAAGGATTCACACTTACTGACAAGTGCTAAACAGGTTGGGTCAGGCTCGTGACGTAAAACAAGCGCTACTAGGAGGCAACCTAGATTTTTTCTTTCACTTTTGCATTTTAAATTCTTAGAATAGGGTGAATTTTATTTTCCATGAGTATGCTTGGCTTGAATACTTTTCTGAAAATGTTTGACTGAATAATTTGCATGATGAACCTATTTGATGATGACTTGATGTGGATGATTCTCGAGTTGTGTTGCATGTTGATATCCAGTGGAACAGATGTGTGATGAATTATGATTATGGTTATGATGCTAAGCAGGGTGTATGAATGAATTTTATTTGAGAAAGCATGTTGTGTGAGGTATATAGCTCCAGAATTTTCATTGTTGTGTGAGTTGTTCACAGGAAAGCATGAATGATATTGCCTTAATCTTTATGATTGGTTGAATTGCAGGTGAATGTCATATGATCAAGGCCATTTTTGAAACCCTTTCTCTAGCCAAATTTTCACCCCAAAGTGCTTGAAATATAATGCCCATTTTGAACCTTAGCCTTAAACAGGATGTGAACCCTTGTCTTGAAATTCTTTACCTTGAGTTGCGATGAGCTTAACTGTATGTGTTGAAGAGGTTCAAGTTTGGGGTTGTATGGGGGAAAATTGAAAAGCAGTTGGAAAGCATTAAGCTCAAATGTTGAGAAAGAAAAATGCATGAGAAAAGGAAAAGAAAAGATGAAAAGCATCAAAATGAGCTCAATGCAAAAGAAAAGGGAAGAAGTTGGGAAATAAGTGAGATTGGTGAGGAAGAGAGTTGAGCTTAAATGTTGAATATTGGTAGCTCTCTTAACTCAAGGATTTTGCATTCTAGAAAAACCAATTTTTCTTGTTAGCCCAACCTCATTACAAGCCTTGGAAAAGTCCTTTTGATGGCATTTGCATGTGAGGATTTTGATTGTTTGAGATTAATGACAATTTTATTTCATGTGACTTGTGAATGATAGAGTGTTGGAGTGTTATCCTAAACACTTGAGTGATTGAGTGAAACACTTGCTTGGTGAGAATTGCTAAATTTCATGATTACATTTTTGCTTAGTGGATTGGTCATTCATAATGTGTAACATCTATTGAGTAACTTATGAACTAAACTAAATTGGAAGCATGCATGCATCTTGATTTGATTTCACTGAAGATCTGAAGTTGAGTACTTCTTGTCATGTACTTTAGAAATGTTGAACCATTGGATGAAATAGTAGAAGGCCAAGCTTTGTTCTGTTTGTTGTTTTGTTTTGTTTGCTTGAGGACAAGCAAAGTCCTAAGTTTGGGGTTATGATAACGGTTGAAAAACAGTTATTCTCATATGTCTTTTAGACCAAATTACACCCTTTAAAGCTTAGAATGAGCTTAGAATCAAGCAAAACCCAATAAATGAGTCAGTTGAGAGTCAAAAGCTATTTTTAGCGATATTATGCTTGCTTTGCAGCATTTTTTATGGAAGTGAAGAATGGAGTTGAAGATGAAGGTTTTAGACTCAGGACCGAGGAAGAAAACTGAAGAAAAGAAGAGTCTAGGAACCGCCCATCGGCAAAGTTCACCGTTGGGCGGTCCAATGCGAGGAGGTGGCAGCAGGCGTGGACGCTGGGCAGATTTGCGACAATGGGCAAACCGCCGGCATAGTTGTATCTTTACTTTTGGATGATAGTAAGAAATCTCTGCTAAAATGCATTGCCAATTTCTCCTTTCCAAAAGTCACTCTATGCTTTGCTTTCTCCCCTACAACTTCCTTCCATGTGTGAGGGCCTTCTGAGTTGTAGCCATTTCCTACAAAGCTTCCTCCACTCCAAATAGCCATTGCAATTCACCAACCTCCGCTGCCATAAACTCAAAAACCTCCATCAACATACTCCTCTGCTGCCAGTCTCGGACTGCATCTGGAACAGCCACCACCGTTGCTGATTCAAGCTGATTCTGGCCGTATCTTTGCACCTCCAAGTCTCACATCTCATGGATCTGAAGAAGTACATCTAGAGTGGATGTATCAAGTGGTATTCAGAGCTTCATTCATGATCCTGCAGTGAGCTAAGTGTTTCTTCCTTCGTTCCTATACTGTCATCACATCATTCTCTGTCTTTGCAATCTGAGTTCGTACTGTTCCATTGAAGTTTTCTAATTTTCAGTCATTTTCGTTTGTGGTTTTATTGAAGCCAGCTTTCTTTGCTTTATTTGTTAATTTTCAATCGGTCAAGTCTGTGCTATTGAGTTTTATTTTCAAATCTTCATATGTCATGTTTGGTCATGTGTTGATTTGTTGTTTGTCAAAAATCTGAGTAAGAATTTGGTTTGGCACAACCTTGCTATGTTTTTCATTGAGTTTTTCAAAAGAATCACAAAGGAACAATGATCTAAAGAGCTTCTATGATTCAAAATTGCATTGCAGTGCATTGAACACTGAGGCAGACGTGAATCTGTTATGGTTGAATGATTTTGTATTCTGTTGATCAAAGAAGTGTTTGTTCTGTGATGGTGATGCTATGTTACCATATGAACAATGATTGGCATAAGTCAATTGAAGTGTAGCATCATTATACACTTCCAGAAAACACTTATTGCAGTTGACCGATCTGCAACATCATAGATGAGTCAATTCTTTTCTGTTTTTGTTGCTTTAAATCTGGTTTAGCACATTAATCTTTGCTGAACATCTTCAAGTATTTTCTAGAGTCTCTTTTCAATTTTGTTTAAGCTGTCCAAAGCTGTTAAACATCTTTGCAGTTCACTTTGAATCATGATTCTGAAATTTGAATGGTGAATGGTTAAAATTTTGATGATAAGAGCAACTCACATGGTGAAATTTTGAATTACAAGTTTCCAGCCTCTGCTGCCATTTTAGACACGCCTATTTGGGTCAAACAAATTTGCTTCCAGTGCTAAAATGATTATTCAAACACCTTTGTCAAGTCTACTGAAATTTGGCAGATAATTTTGGTCAAATTTAGTGTTAATTTGCAACTGGAATAGCTATATTCTGTTTTAAGGTCATTCAGTTTCTTTTGGCAGCTGATATAAGTCACAATTGCTAAAATAAACTTGCTCTAAACTTGAAATTGACTGTATACACACTGCTGTGCATTTTGACCATTTCAACCATCAAATTTGAGATAATTGTTTCTCGTATAGTTGCAAAGTGTATTTGTGAATTTGTGATGACTGTTGCATTGAATCTAAGTTCAAATTGGTAGCAAAAGCTTGGTTCATTTGAATTTAAAAATAGTGCATGATTCAAATTATACAAAATATACCATTTGCACAGTAAAAAGCTGTTGAATCAGTACCAAATAGATACGGAAACGAACTCTGGTGCATCAGTTTTTCAACAGTTCATTCAGGCCTTTCATCAAACACTTTTGGCCAATTTTGATTTGAGTTGAATTGCTCATTCCTGCAACTTGCACTTGTTTCTTGTTTTCTAAATCCACTTTAGAACTATTCCTAAGATCCTTTTGAAGTGCTACCTTGCTTGCAACTGCTTAATTTCTTGCTTTCATTGTTATTGAAACTCTTGCACACAACCTGTTTGATAAAAGGGTTGTTCTGTACTGGTTTTGGGTGCGAATCTGTGGCAGTTGTAAGGTGATTTGTAGCACTGATTCATATTGATTGGATAGGTGTGGTATAGCTCAGACTACTCTACACTCAAGGAAGCATCAAAGGAAGTTCATTGCTTGAGAAAACAAGGCACAAAGTGGTTTCTCGGACAAGGCAGAAACATCAGATTGGCTGACAGCATTGCGCCATTCTGCAACAACAACAATAGACCTGTTTATGCAGAATTTCATCCAGCCTTGAGTGATCACATTGCAGCTGAGAGATTTGTGGGAAAATCCAGTAGATTCCATTTATTTGAGAGTAACCAAAGCTGCACACATCAATTCCTTAGTCTAGTTCAATTTCTTTTTCTATTTACCAAGTTTCTTTGTAATTCTCATTGGTTTTTGGTTGTAAGTTTCAAATCCAAGCAAGTGAGGTGATAGAGTTCACAAGTGATCTTCCCTCATTTGTAACTAGACTCAAAGAAGTCTCACAACCTAAAATTGGGTAGACGGTGAGTGTGTCTTAGATCCAAAGTCTAAGCCTCACCTAGGAGACCTCACTTTAATTGCTTTTCCAATTTTCGACTAGATAGCATATATCTTGTGCGAATAGAAAGCTCTTAGGGGTCCGAATTTAGAGTTTAGGTTGTTTTCTTTCTTTAATTTGTGAGTTTTTGTTGTCTTTAAGACTTAAGTGGATTTAAGAGTGATTTTGATCTAAGGACTCTAGTAAGTAGCTAGAAGCATATTTGGCAAGGATAAGGCTTGGTACTTAAGTAATCCTAGTGATTCACCTCCCTTACCTGGAATATTGCTTTCAAGTGAAAATCTTTAGTCTTTATTTCAAGAATAAC
>NC_028352.1:16661206-16668256 GCF_000741045.1 Vigna radiata var. radiata | reverse complement strand
AAGAAGAAATTGAAAGAAAAGAAGTGGAAGAAAGTGAACAAAAGCAACTAAGAGCAATAGCTCCTCCAACCACAATGGAATCAAAACTATTAAGGGGAGGTTTTCTATCCTTTCACTTTTCTTCATTTATTTTTCCAAAATATCACTTTTTTCTTCAAAAATTTGCCATGCCATCTTTAAAAATAAAACCTTCAATACATGGCAATTCACAACTTGGGTTAGGGATACTTTTATGGGTACCACTAACTCACGAAACAAATAAAATTTCAAAAGAAGAAAGGTTTCTTTATAGTATTAAATTTGAA
Source organism: Vigna radiata var. radiata (assembly GCF_000741045.1). NCBI lineage: Eukaryota > Viridiplantae > Streptophyta > Magnoliopsida > Fabales > Fabaceae > Vigna > Vigna radiata. The sequence continues at coordinate 16,667,951 of NC_028352.1, read as the reverse complement.
CATTTTAAAATTAAGAAACCTTCTTCTCTACATGTTCTTTTATATATTCTGTTGGGTCATAGAAAACTAATTAGTGATATGTTTAATGCTTATTGCAGGTGGATATTTGACCCTGGCGGAATTCTAGTAAAGTCTACAAAAATAAGTCCTCAGGCGAACCATCAGATTTGAGGACAAATCCTTTCCAAGGGGGAGGGGATGATACGCGGGGCCCAAGCCCACAAAATAAAGAACAACCTAAGAGCATGGTGAAGGGTAAAGTGGACATTCCTACACAAGGAAGGGTGCGCTTATCCTCATAAGGGGCGGATTAGTAATTGTTTTTCCTCTACATGTAAAGAACTCATTTGTCACGTGTTTCATAAAGGCTTTCTAGAAGCCAAGCACCTTTAGCACATGTTGATTAGTTGGCATAGGCATTTTCCTTGTTGAGGCCGAGAGGTTCATCTATGAAACCTCTTGGCATAGTTGTATCTTTACTTTTGGATGATAGTAAGAAATCTCTGCTAAAATGCATTGCCAATTTCTCCTTTCCAAGAGTCACTCTATGCTTTGCTTTCTCCCCTACAACTTCCTTCCATGTGTGAGGGCCTTCTGAGTTGTAGCCATTTCCTACAAAGCTTCCTCCACTCCAAATAGCCATTGCAATTCACCAACCTCTGCTGCCATAAACTCAAAAACCTCCATCAACACACTCCTCTACTGTCAGTCTCGGACTGCATCTGGAACAGCCACCACCGTTGCTGATTCAAGCTGATTCTGGCCGTATCTTTGCACCTTCAAGTCTCACATCTCATGGATCTGAAGAAGTACATCTAGAGTGGATGTATCACTTGGTGTCTTAGCCATCCTTGAAATTTAAACCCTCCATCTTTGAAAAACTTCAATTTAAAAAATTTGTGTGTTACCAAGCTTCTCATCTTCCAACAGTCGAGATATTTTGACTGCATTTCATCGTCACTGATCCAACCTTCAAGTTCAGAGAGACGTCTTGTGATCTCTTGACCTAATGTACAGAACTTGTAGCCATTGATGTAGTGAAGAACAATGTTTACCATAGAGAGTGAGAGAGTGAGAGTGCAGATTTAGGTAGTACTGATGAAGCTTAGTGTAATGATGCTTGTTTATTAGGTTTTTATTTATGCAAATCACAATTAAAATTTTGGAGGGAACATTTTAACTTAATTTTGCACCAAAAACTATAGCCCAAATGATTTTGAATTTGAATTTCAATGGCACAGAAGACATACAGTCGATTTTAATAAAACAAAAGTTGACTACTTATGACAGTTTTCTAAACAGACACAGACATAAAGAGACACACAATTCAACTATGCTCATAATCAATTCGACTATAATTCGTAAAAATATTTTTTCACAGAATCATTCAAACAATCAATTAAGAAATTATTCATACAATCATATATCAATCAATCAATATTTTCATGCATGATGCAGTAAGATAAGAGATGTTACCAGTTGTACACACTCAAGATGGTTGATATAGCCATGTTAGTTCATCCTTGAGTTCTCACTACACATCTCTGCATCTGATTGTAATTATTGCAAAACAATTCAAGTTTTTTATGCAAGTACCCATTTGAATTTGGGTCCTTGATTTTCAATTGTAGCCAGATGTTCCTTAGGTATCCACACATATAAGCCTTTAGAAACTCCAATTTTCTGTAATAACAATTTCTAACCGTATGAACAATACTATTGCAATAAAAGCAAGCATGCTTAACAGGTTTACTTAAATCAGAAAAATTCTTTGTATTGGTTCTATTAGATTGATCTTTATAACCAATTCCTTATCTATAAATTTCTTTACCAGAAGACTTTAATACAACATTCAAGCTATCTCTACCCTGTGTGAATTTGGCTAACGTGCTAGTCAAGTAATCTATTGTAATAGTCTTAGTTTTAACATTTTTAGCAGAAAATAAAGCTTCACCTAACTCCTTTTGTATTTTCTCATTATCAATGACAAGATTATTACTGTCATAATCAGGACACTTCACTTCTATCGACTCATTTTCAAAATCTGTATCACTATCATAATCATCCAATGATGTTCCAGCCATGTAGTAGATGTTTGATTCCTCTTCACGATCAAAATCTTCATCACTTGATGTATCAGAATCACTGTTTTCCCAGGCAATGTAAGCTTTTTTCTGCTTTCTATTTTTGTCCTAAGGGAAACTTTTCTATTGGCTTTCTGCTTCGGCTTTAGGTCTGGACAATCTGGTTTGATGTGTCCTTCTTTCCCGCATTCATAACATTGAATAACATTTGACCTGAAAGCTTTCTTGGCTTTGCTGTACCTGCATGGTTAGTAAGTTGACTATTTTTTTTCATAAGTCGATTCAAATTTCTTACGACCATGGACATCAATTTAGTGTTGTCCAATTCAGCATCTGAATCAACCTCTAGCTTTGAGGCTTTCTTGCTTGTTACTTTCAATGCTATGGACTTCTTCTCTTCAACCACTTCTTCATTCTTTAATATTTGAAGTTCTAGCTCATGCTCTCTTAATTTTCCAAACAATGTAGCCATGTTCATGCTAGTTAGATCCTTGGACTCAGAGATTGCTGTGACTTTGGGTTGCCAGCTTCTGTTAAGACTTTTAAGTATCTTGATATTGATCTCTTCTTTGTCAAAGACTTTGCCAAGAGCCATAAGATGGTTGACTATATGAGTAAACCTTTTCTGGACATCATAGATTGTTTCACCAGTCTTCATCCTGAAAAGCTCATACTCTTGAATCAACGAATTCTTTCTTGCTCTCTTGACTTCATCAATGCCGTCATGAGTAACTTCCAAGACATCCCACATTTCCTTGGCATATTTGCATTGAGATATCCTGAAAAAATCATTAAATTTTAGTGCAGAGGCAATGGTATTTCTAGCTTTGACATCATATTGTGCTTTCCTATTCGCTTCTTGAGACCACTCAGAAAAGTTTTTCAAAACAGTTTTTCCATCACCAATGTAAGTTGGCTCAAAAGGACCATTCAAAGTTGCATCCCAAATTCCTCTATCCATGGATTCAAGAAAGATTGGCATTCTAATTTTTCAAAAAGGATAATTTTCACGCGCAAACAGTGGTGGTCTATTTGTAAATGCACCTTCACCAAAGGTTTGAAAAGTGGAAGCCATTATCCAGGAATATAGTCGATTCAAAGAAAACAAAAGTCGACTAGTTTTTCAAATATCTTATGAAAACCAACTCTGGTGCCAATTTTTGGAAACAAGATGGCTCAGTTTCAACACCAAGAAGGGGAGGGGGTGAATTGGTGAGGTGTAAAAATCAGAGTCTTTTAAAAAAAAAATTCACAAGGTATAAACCTTTACAAAGTTTCTTGAATTGCAAGTAATAAGAATTTCAGTGTAGCAGAAATATAAAGTTGACTGTGTAAATTGCTAAGTCCACTTAAAGTAAAAAGTGTAGGGATAGAGAAAGCAAACACAAAATTTTTATATTGCTTCGGCCTCAGTGCCTACATCTAGTGTCCTTCCACAACCAGGAAGCCAATGCACTATATTTGTCAAGGTTTTTACAGCAAGATTTTTATTGAGACCTCCACGTCTAAAATATAGACATATTAGCAGTAGTCATAACAACCAAATTGATTTAGCATGTAATTCAGGTGACTTGCAATTAATGCTTTAATGGACAATTGAAATATAGCCGTTATAGATCACAACATTAACAGAATTTCAAAACAAATAACTAACTAAGTCGAATTCACTGCCTGTGCAGTCGACTTAGAAACTTCAACTCAGTTTTTAAATACTTTTCAATGCAAAATTACTCACAACACTGCTTTTGAAAATTTGTGCAAAGTCACGAGGTTTAAATGACTTAATTCATAATGAAGTTGACTTAAAACTTGAAATTTTGAGCCACATTTTAAGTTCATCAAAGTGCATGTGGTTTTATTCTCTTAAACATATGTAATGCATTCACAAAAGATGTATCATGTATAAAATCATTGAATATACATACATATATGAGAATCAACACAAACATGTTCTTTAAGATATCATTCACAATAAAGAATTGAACATGTAACACATAACAATACATGTGTTATTAATAATGTCTTGCCATCATCAAAGACCAGAACACTGTGAGATTAAGGTTTTGCTAAACCAGTGCTTCCCTTATCAACAATCTCAACAGAATCATTAGATTGCACCAGAATTTGAACTTTGTTCATAATTTGTTAAACATAATCACTTTTTAATGTTATAGCTCATATGATCAATGCTAGACATTGTATCATTTCCTTATAGCTTGATATATGGCTATACATGCAATTGAATTCAATTGAAGACAAAAAACTAAAGCTGGAACAGATTCAAACACTTGAACACAAAAGGAAAACTGCATACGATGCACATAACTAGACAAAGCTGGAAATTGAAATTGAAAGCTGGAATGAAAATAAACCAATGATTTTCACAGATTAAAATGATCCAAAAACTCTAAGGAACACCCAAGGCACAAGTACATCAACAAAAAACACGAAATTAAGCCAGACAGAGATGGAAAAATTGATTAAACAGTGACAGATATGGACTACACAAGACAAAATTGAGAAACCTAATGAACGAATGACTTAGCTCTTGTAGAAAAACGTGGATGTGTTGGCCCTGATATCAAATGATGGAAGAAGCTCCGAGCTTGATGCTCGAACAATTCCACGATTCATAAGGACACAACGGAATAGATTGAAGAGTGAAAACAAAGGTGCACACTATGTGTTTGATGTAAGGTTCAGTGAGTGTGTGGTGAGTATTTCAAGTCTCTCAAGCTTAGAAGGCCTTCCTATAAGGAAGGAAGCTAGATGAGAAGGTGCTGGATAAGCACAAGAAGATGAATTCAGAGAATAGAGGTCTGGAGAAATCTCAACAACACTTCAATATAATTTCCAAGTTGATTTTACAAAAGAGAGAGCCTCTCTTTTATAGGTGAAGAGAGGGCTCCATTTTTGAGTTGCAAAGGTTCTAAAAGCTACAAATGAAGTGTGCTAGAGAAGCTAAGGAGCTAGGAGTGCAAGTTTTTCCCATGCCATATTAACAATGTGCTAAAATAGTAAAGTTGGTTCGCATTAGTTAGGCGCACGGTGTTGGTGGTTGAGCGCAATTTTCATTTCGTAAGGTAATTTACTTTGAAAACTCAATCTGGAAGCTACATGGTCCAATCTGGTAATCACACTTTTCTCTTATTCTTTTGACTCATTTACTTCCTCTAGCTCACCAAGCTTCTTTGGTTGATTGTCCGTGGTCTCCAACCTTTATTTAGGTCATACAAAATAGTAAAATGTATTTAGCAAAGAGGATTCTTCTAAGACTTAGAGAAAGAAGATCTGGAAAGAACTTTTAAAAATCCTTCTTCCCTTTCTTAGCCTTAGGTTAAGTTGATACTTCTTTGGATGGAATTCCCTAAAGGAGTTTCCATCAGGAACTCAACCATGAGGAGCTTAGTCTGGAGTGGTTGGTGATCGAGGTTGTACCTGAATCAAATTAATGGGAAATTAGGTGGGGTATATACTAGGAACTGACTCCTAAGTCGTCTCTCAAGAACCAAATGTGGTTAAGGTAATAGGTCAAACACGTAGTGGAGGGGTAGTGTTTTGGATAGTTGTACCAAATCGTTCAAGTAATAAAACTGGTAAGACCAGGTATCGTTTTCCCAAGAGACTTGTGCAACACATGACAATTCTTCCTTTCATAACTCAATTAGACATCAAAGTGCACAAAAACACAAGAAACTCTTTTTGGTATTTTTATCAAACAGTTGGTGTGCAAGGAATTTAACATAGTGTATTTACAATTTGCCAAGACTAGAGTTCATCCACTTCATTCTCATGCATTTACAAACAACTCAATTCCATCAATTAAGTGTTCAATTTCAGTTCTAAGTTCAAGTCATATTTTCTCAATACTTCAAGAACCACAATTCATGCCATGGGTGATCAAGCCACAACAAGCATTAAGCATAGAAATCAAATACTAACATTGAAATGGAAAAGCAAATGTATTAACATCACAAAATACACAAGATTCAGTTTATTACATCTAATCTCAACAAATAGGAAAAGCTCTCCATGGAGGAGAACTTAGGGTTCACAATATTGAAGAGATAGGAAAGAAATTGGAACCAAAGAGAAGATGCAAAGCCTTTCCCAAGGTTCTTGGCAGCTGATCCATGCTCCATTTGTTCCTCCCCTTCACATCTCCATCTCCAATCTGTGACCCATCTTCTTCCTCAACCCAAAAGGGGCAAAATCACCATTGAAGAAGCTTGAAGACCCAAGGAGGAGTGGGAGAGCTTCCCAACACCCCAAATAGCCTCCAAGGGCCTCTCCCAATCTCTTTAGGTGAAGAATGAAGTGTAGGAGGAGAAGTCCCTCAAAAATCNCGAGAGCCATGTTTAAATAACCCATTTATGACATATCAGCGAGAATTCGCGCCCAGCTCGGATTCCTGGTGCCCAACGCCACTTTTCACTACATCAGATGTGAAAAACAGCAAAATCTCACGCCCAGCGCGAATTCTTGGCGCCCAGCGCGGATTCTCTCTGCAGCTTTGGCGCCCAGCTTGGATTTCTCTACAACTCTGGCGCCCGGCTTGGATTTCTGGCGCCCAGCTTGGGCGGTTTTGACAGCATTCTAAAATTTAGGCTCCTGTGCGATTCCAAAGGCGTCCAACATGGGTATTTGCTTCAGATTGATCT
>NC_028352.1:16634122-16657781 GCF_000741045.1 Vigna radiata var. radiata | reverse complement strand
TGCTTGTTTTCCTCCACTAGAATTGCTTCCTATTCCTTTATTTCACACACTCAAACATAGAGATTAGAGGTAAAAACAAGCATATACTAAATAAAACACAAGAAAACTAGAAAACACACTAAATGTGAGGATAAAACAAGGTAAAAGCTATGAAGGAGTTGATTTGTTCACAAAATATACACACACAAACACGTAAAATCAACCGTTATCAACAGTCTGTGCTAATTAAATTAACTGACTCAAACACTAATTGAAACACAAAGTAAAGACAGTTGGTAATTAGGTCAGTTACAATGCTTCCAATCATAGATTAACAACAATCACCTACTCCTATAACCCCTATTCCAACACTGATTAGCCTACTAAGCAAAGACTAAAATTATTTTCATAAAAGGGAATTAAGAAAATGCAATGCACACATTCAATTGATTATGCACCATACAGATTAAGGACTATGTGAACATTAAACTCCAATTAGACCATTAAGCGTGTCCTAATTGCAGTTGCACTTTGAGCAACGTCAGAGCAGCAAATTCACAATAATGGTTCAATAATCTCAAGGAACACATTGTAATGTCACTAATGATCAACCAAACAGATTAAGCTTCCATAACATGAGTTCAACGCGACAAATGAAATTGGAAAACGAAGAACACAATGCAACACCAAGATGCAAACAGAGAATGAAATACCCAAAACGAAAACCTAAACAAAAATGCAACCCTAAGTAGAAAACACAATTCAATTCCAAACAGAAAAAAAAATTCACAATGGAAAACGAAAGTGCACAACAAGAAAGGATAGAAAAACGAAAGTAATAGAGAAAACGAAGTGCAGAAACCAAAATGAAATTGCTCCAATTCAAAGTGCTAAAAAACGTAAAATGAAAACTAGAGGAGAGCTCTCCCTTTCTTTCCAAGATCCTAAAACGTAACAATGTGCAGAATGAAGAAGACTACCCCTTTTGACCATTAAAACCTAAGTAGTAAGTCAACCTCCACAATAAGGGTTCTCCAAAATGATAAAAAATGGGCCCAATAGTAGTAAGTCTGCCCAAAAATACTAATATGTTCCAAATAATAAAAGAAAAACGAAAATACAACAACATAAAACTAAAAGCTAATGTGGACAAAAGCAAATGACGTGGCAACACTCTTGTTCGAAAATATGATTCCAAAAATTTCCCTGCAATTAATAATGAAAGAATTAAGCTTAAATAATTAAATTAACAAAAAATGAATTACTTGTCAAATTAAGCCTAAATATAAAAATTGAGGAAGTATTGGTCAAATTAAGCACAATTCCCTAATTAAATCTAGTACAAGAAGCTAAGTCAATAAGAGAAAATACTTACTCATCAGTCGGTTTAGAGGTGCTCGACTTAGAGGAGATTAGCTTGAAGTACTCAATCTAAAGGAGCTCATCTTGGAATTGTCGGTTCAGAAGAACTCGACCTGGAGGAGTTCAACCTAAAAAACCTCGACTAAACGAGCATATGAATAAATACTTACGAAAACCAAAACGATGTAGGAAACGTGAGTAACCGGGATGTAGATTGAGTACAAAATTGAGATTGAGCATCAAACTAAACAATATATGGAATTTTAATTTTCTGAAACTAAAAAATTTCTTACAACAAAATATATAGACATAAGCATCAACTATTCTTAAATTGTACCATACAAAACTCTCTATTAATTTGAAAAATTATAACATTAGAAAACAGATAAAAGAAATTGCAAATTAAAAGCCAGCATAAAGAACCTTTGTAAATTTTGTTTTAATTTTTTAATTTTGTTTTATATTGTTCTTATTGCAACTCAAACATAGATGAAAAAATTGTATGTAAGTTCTGCATATTCCTATGACTCAAATGCTCTAAAGCTTCCAAGCAAGGGTGAACCATGTATATAATTATCGTTACATGATTAAAAATAGTCATCATTAGCATAAATTATTAAAATTAGTCATCTTGTAACATAGGAATAGTTAAGTGATTTTGCATCAAATGGTTACCATGCTAATTGCTTTAATTTTTTTTCTACAAAATAATGACACTATGGAATAACAAAATTATGGTAGTTTTCATACTAATTAGTACTCCAACCTCGATTAAATTGCCCATTGTCACACACAGAGAGGAAAACACACAAAATAGTTTGTTATCTCTTGCTAATTACAAAAAACTATCATTATAATTGAAATTACTATGAAAGTGTGATTTCTTGGATGGCTGCGTCAACTCATATATTTTCTAATTATTGAAAAGTTGTCAAATATTCTTTTAATTATAAAAGATGTCAAGTTTATGCTAATATTTATGCTAAATTTTGATCACAATCTTTTGTTATTAGGAGCGTGGTTTAGGGAGACAGATTGGAGAAGGATATCAAGTTGGCTATTCGTATTGGATCTCGTCCTCTGTTGCTACTCCTAATCCTAAACTTCATGATCAACATGACCATTTTCATTTGTCCAAATTAAAAACAATTTTTCCTGAACTTAGTGGTCTCCAGACCTTAGAATTTTATTCACGTTAACTAGGAAAACATGTTAGATCTACCTTTCCTAAAAGGTCTCAATCAATATGTAATTCTAGTTTTTTAATCATCCATTATGATATATGGGGACCTAGTCATATCTACTCCTTTGGTTTTAGGTTTTGTTACCTTCATTGATGAATAATCAAGATACTTAAGATATACTTTGGTTTATCTTATGAAATATCAATCCCAAGGTATATTACATCAGTCTATATGTTCTCATTAATGGGTTGACGTCAAATGGTGTGAATAGATGATGAGGTAGCGGTTGATCTAATATGTAGGATAGCAGAGATGCAATAATTTAGTTATAGGTTAATCTAGTTGTATTTATGATATTCTTTTCGAAAAATTATCTTTTTCTTTTGTTGAGTATAATATCTCTTGGTTGACTTTAGATCCGTTATATATATTTTTTCTGTCACAGTTATACTTTGGATAGCTTTAATAATTAATATGTGGGGCCAAGGTCAATGATCCAAACTCTACTATGTCGTTTGAGGTCCAAGCATTGTCCTGAATGTCTTTTATGCTTCATGTAAGCGATCTTTTGGTACTGACAGAGTGTACTCCAAAGCTAAAGTCAGTATATGACTAATTAGCAATGAATGTTATGATGCATATTATGTGCATATTATCTTAAATTCATATTAAACCTTTATATATAGTTTTTGTTATCAGATTTTACTATTTTTTTGGCCTAATATGGCCTAATCATACCTTAATCTTTGTAAATTGGTTGACTCGCCATTGCCATTGTTAATCTGACCAGTCATGTTGTTTTGTTAGGGTGGTCAACCACCCGTTATTACCATTATTAATGACTATTAGTCCAAAGTGGTAAGTCCAGAAAAAGTCGAGCATAAGGAGCTTAGTCTAGTGATCGGTTTAAAGGAGCTCGACTTAGAAAAGATTAACTTAAAGTACTCAATCTAAAAGAGCTATCCTAAAATAGTTGGTTCAGAAAACCTCAACCTCAAGAAAAAACTTGACTAAACAAACATCTGAATAATTACTTCTAGAAACCAAAACTAAACAAAAATCTGAATAGTATTAATATAAAATTATAAAAGTGAATCGAATTTTTTTATTAATTTATATTACTAGGTCATTAAATATTAAATACAAAATTAAATTATTTCAAAAGCAAAATATAAAAACCAATAAATAAGTAATTACAATAAAATTATTGGATACTAAAAACATTGTTCTTACTATTGTCAAGAATACTTGCTCACAAAAAGTATATAAATAAATAAATAACCAAATGAAAACATATATAATTTTTAGGCATATAATTATTTAAGAGGATTATTCCTGCTTCCTCATAAAATCACCGGTGCTCAAATTTGATAATAATAAAATAAAAACTATTGATTAACAAAGATATATAGATCCATTTCTCGTTGAAACTTGTCTCATTTAAAATTACCAAAGCCACCTTCTCTAAATTTATGGGCGTTTTCTTAAACAATTCCTTATTAGTAATTTACAGTTCACATACTGATATTTTCCCTAATTCTTTAATTCTTCCTTGCATACTTTGCAAAAGTTGTATGCAAGACCTTCAGGAATAGAAATTGACTATTGTTTCGGTTGTGAGGTCAAACTACTATCGACACTTCCATAATTTGTCTTTCAGGTCGTTTGGTTCTACTTCTAGATCTCTTCATCTCCTTTGAATACCTTTCAGTCAGGTACTTGTGAAAAGTTCTTCGACGCTCAAGTTAGTATATATTCTGCTCTGTTAATCTAGGATAGTAAAAAAGGTGCAGTAAATGTGAATCACCTACTCATACCTTTGACATGTATTTATAGTTTTTACCATGGGCCTACGATTAGTGAAATCTTAATCACGGCCCAATCCTGGCCCAGTGGTTCTAATCACATCTTACTTTAATCTCGTCATAAACCGATGATTATGATCGACCATCCATTGTGAGACGACTGGTAATGTCTTTTCAAGAAAATTGTTCTACCGTCTGGTCTATCCAATACACAAGCTTCCCAAGCCCTAAGCAACGTAGTTATGTAGGGTTTGAATGCAAGTACTAATGGCAGTGGATTCGTCAAGGGGTAGATGACCGTCTGTCTGGAGAGGAGAAACATTTAGGCGACAAAAGACATGATAACGGTCTAAAAACTGTTATTTTTATACTTGAAATTGATATCATATCACACCCTTTATGGCTTAGAATGAGCTTAAAATCATGCAAAACACTTAGTTTAGTCACAAGAGAGTCAAAAGTGGTTTTTAGAGATATTATGCTTGGTTTTACATTGTTTTGCCAAGATTTGATTAGAATTGAAGGATAGAAGTAAAGAAGGGAGGACTTAGACTCAAGAAAGGATGAGAAAAGAAACAAAAGAAGAGTAAGGTCCACCGCTCAGCGCCAATTCTAGCGTTGAGCACCAGCTTCGAGGAGGAAGCCAATATTTCTCGCCTGAGCGGTGACGCTGAGCGTCCTGCGATTCTGAGACCCAACGCTGAGCGCCAGGTTCCACCGCTGAGCATCCTGCGATTATGGGGGCTACCACTGAGCGGTCAAATGAGTGCTGAGCTCCTAAATGATGGGTCTGGGCCAAAATTCTATTACTTTTCTATTAATTCCATCTAGTTTCACCATGGCCATGGTGAACTAAACCCTTTGTTGTTGGGGAACAATGTAGTCCTTTTGAAACTCTCTTGTATCAAATTTCTTATTATATTCATATGCTTTTATTATCAATTGTTTGGGTTTTCTTTTCTGATGCTAACACTTACATTGTTTAACTCATTCGGTGTTATGATATTTGATTTTGTCGATACGGGAACGTACGGGGAAATCTAGAAGTGATTAGAATTCTCTTGATTATGAAATATTGCCTAGTAATAGGAGTAGGAAGGTCAATTGCCTTAAGCTTATGTACTTAATGTGTTGGTAATCACTAGGGAGACTAGGAATGGTAAACTAGTAATTGGTAATAGGCTTTCTTCGTCGAGGAATCGGGTTTTGAGTAATTTAGATAGTTGCATGACATTGATAATAAAGCAATTGTAATAAGAATAGTAGATATAAGAGGGTGGATAAGGATGAAATTGTAAACCCCAACAACTCCATTCATTCATATCTTTTATTTGCCAATTGATTCATTTTGCATTTGCATGTTTAGACTTAGTTTTGCATTAACACTACAAAATTATTCTTCTTTCAAGTCTTATGCAATCAATTTACATCAAAGAATAAGGCCTAAGAGTCCCTTGGGAAACGATCTTGGACTTACTATCTATTATTACTTGATACGATCTGGTACACTTGTCAGGGGCTTAACAAATTTTTGGCGTCGTTGCCGGGGACTCGTGGTTTAACTTTTCAAGTAGTGTAAATTGATTAAATTTTACTTTGCATATATTTTATTTTTCTTTTTTATTTTTATTAAAGTGTTTTTAGGGATTTTGGTTCTTGTGTATGCAGGAAGCAGTTCAAACCAGAAGCAAGTAAAGTCAACCTCTTCTAGAAGGATTGAGTGATAGGAGAAGGAAGAAAGTTAGACGTCCGTCTAGACACTAGTGTAGAAAGGGCTTTAGACGTCTGTTATTTTGGGCTTTTAACGTCTTTTTCACAGCCGACATCATTACGGGTGACGTTAATGGGACATCGAATTTCCATATAACAGACGTCTATATGGACGTTAGTTAGTGCCATGTCCGACGTCAGTAGACGTCGATTAAGGCCTACTCCAACGTCTAATAGCACCATATAGACGTCGGTGTGGTAACCAACCGACGTCTAAGAGCACTATAAAGACTTCAAACATGTCACTAACCGACGTCTAAGGTCAGTATAGACGTCGGTGTATGCATTAACCGACGTCTAATATAGTCTTTGTGTTTTAGTGTAGTTTTGTTCCTATCTTTGGATAGCCTAGTAGCACACTCTGTCTTTGCTAGTTTCACCCAAGAAAAAGCTTGCGTCTTTTGATTTTCTCATGACATTTCAACCCTAAACAGAACTTAGGTTCTTGCCTAGTTCCATTTTCAACCGCAAGAGGAAAAAATTACGGTGAAACGATAATTATGTTGAGATTGTTGACAACACAAACTCTATATCAAACTGGTTAGTTATTGTTAAGTTCCTGGCAAGTGTACCAGATCGTTATCAAGTAATATAAAATGGGTAAGTCCAAGTATCGTTTCCCAAAGGACTCTTAGGTCTTACTTTTCATGTAAACAAATCGCGTAAGACTTGAGAAAAGAGTTAGATTGGTGTTTGTATGCAAAGAACAAAAGTAAACATGCAAATGCAATGATTCAATTGGATTTGAAGAAACTATGGATGAATGGAGTTGTTGGGGTTTATAATTTCATCTTATCTACCCTCATATATATACTCTTCTTATTTAATTAGCTTATTTATCATATTGTCATGCAAACTTTCTAAGTCTACCCTTAACCCAATCCCTTGGTGAAAAGAGCCTATTACTAATTACCGGCTTGCTATCCCTAGCCTCCCCTAGTAATTAATAATGCATGATAAGCAGAAGCAAAATACAATTGATCGTCCTACCCCTATCCCTAGGTGGTAATGCTTAATCAAGGAATTCAACACCAGTTCATGACATTATTGTACGTCCCCGTATCAATAAAGACAAACATCATTTACCGAATGAGTTAAACAATAAAAGCATTAAGCAAAGGTGAAGAACCCAACAATTGATAAATCAAGCATATGCAAGCATATAAAATAAATAAGAATTTGGATATATAAGAGTTTCAAAAGATTACATTGTTCCCCAACAACCTAGGGTTTAGTTCACCATAACCATGGTGAAACTAGATGAAATATGAAGAAAGAATGGAAGAAATAACCCTAAACTTGGTAGATTGGAGCCTAAGTATCCAAGGAACCTCCTCTAAGGTGCGTGGAATAGCTCTGGACGTTTCTCTCTGCCAAAAGAATGTGTTTTCATTCGCACTGGGGCTATATATAAGTCCAAAATGATAACAAAAAGATTAAAGAATCTAGCTAATAAAAACAGACAACCGCCTAGGCGCCTAAGTTCACCGCTCAGCGGTTTCCCTCTAGCCGTTTAGACCGCTCAGCAGTCAGTTTTACTGCTTAGCGGTTTCCCTCTAATCGCTTTGGACGCTCAACGGTCCATTCTGGCGCTCAGCGGCTCACTTGACCCTTCTTTTCATCCTTTTTCTTTCTCTTTCACGGGTCTAAGTCCACCTTACTTCACTTCCATCTTCAATTCACCTTAAAACCCTGCAAAGCAATGTAAAAACAAGCATAATATCTCTAAAACCAACTTTTGACTCTCACATGACTCAACTAAGTGATTTACTTGATTTTAAACTCATTCTAAGCTATAAAGGGTGTGTTTTAATATCAAATTTAAGTATGAAAATAACGGTTTTTAGACTGTTATCAGTTATGTTTTGAATATTAATGCTTGTGATCTATAACGACTATATTTTAATTCTTTAGTCAAGCATTAATTGCAAGTCAACTGAATTAATTGCGTAATTAATTTGGTTAGTTTGACTACTACTAATTGTTTTAACTGTTACAATTGTCAAGTGACAGTCAACTGTATTAGTAGTAAAGTCGACTACAAGAGTGTTTGTTTTATAGAAAACCTATAAATAGACGTGATTTTGTTTATCACAGAGACTAGGCTATTCTAACAATTTAATTTTGATATTTCAGATTGTGATCTGTGTGAAAAGGATCCAAGAACTCATCAAGAAGATGGTGGAGATCTTTCTTTGAAGAGTTTTTTTAGGAGGAAGTGATTTGCGCTTACTGTTTTATCAAATTCTGCATCGTTGGTGTTCATGAATTGATCAAGACTGCTTGTCAATCTATTGAAGATTGGATTGTCCTGTTCAGATTACAGGAGGAGAACTTGCGGAAGTTATGGAAACTTTGATGATTGTTCAAAGTGGGTTGAAGATTGCAGAAGATGGGATATCTTGCTATAGATCTTTGTGTTGTTGCCTATACTTTTAGTTAGAGGGTTAGAGAGGTTGTCTATACTTTTGACGTAGAGGTCTCTATAGAAATCTCGTTGTAAAAACCTTGAATAATATAGTGCATTGACTTCCTGGTTATGGAAGGACACTAGATGTAGGCATTGAGGCCGAACCAGTATAAAAAGTTTGTGTTTGCTTTCTCTTTCCCTGAACTCTTTACTTTAAGTAGTCAACTTTACATTTTGCGTAGTCAACTTTATATTTCCGCTGCACTAAAACTTGTGATTCCTTGCGATTAAAGAAACTTTGTAAAGCTTTATACTTTGCAAAAAAGATTTTAAAAAGATTCTGATTTTTGAACCTCACCNATTCACCCCCCCCCCCTTCTTGGTGTTGAAACTAAGTCATCTTGTTTCAAACAGGTTTATATGTCAGCTAGAAGCCAAAGGGTGATTCCACATTTTTTTCCCTTTTTATTATTTCTTTTTTTTTTCTATTAAATCATATAGAACGTAGAACATGTTGGGGGTTTGACGTTTAAAGCAATATATAACGTTGTAGAAGTAAAGGTTGACGTAATGTTTAAAAACATAGTTTCGGACCAATGGGTAATTTCTACACCTCCATTTATAAAATTTCTCGTAACGACTCCTTGAAATTTTCTCGGAACACTTCTATATGGTGATATATTTTTCAAATTTCTTGAAGATTTTTTCGTAGAAGCAAATCATATGATCTGATATGATGGCAAAAAAAATCTTCAAGAAAATATAAAAAATTTATCATCTAAATATGATCAACATATTTGATGGAAGAAGAATTTCAACAACAGAAATCTGGAGGAAAGAAAAATAGTAATAAGATAAGTGCTTTTTCAAAATCTGTAGAACCCCTGAAACTGGTTTTATAACTTCAAGTTTCTTGATTATATGATTCAATTTTTAAGTTTCAGGAAGTTGTTTTCTACAAAATTAGTGGATCTGATTTTGGAGAAAACAACTTCTTGAAACTTTAAAAAATGAATCAATAACGATCAAACTGTGCAATTGTATAGAGTTAAGTATTATATTTATAGAGTCAATATTAATGCTCACAACCACTCTAGTAACAACACAAAATTAATGCTAACAACCACTCCAATGCCTTTCACGTTGAAGCCCCCTTGAGTTAGACGTTTTATGGTAATTTAAAAAGGAAAAAGAAAAAAAAAGAGCGACCTTTGCCTTCGGATAACGAATAATACGTCAGATGCTCAAGGAATTTGATGTTTATTGTTAGATTAAAAGAAGAAAAAATTAAATCAAAAATACACTTTAGAAGTCTAGAGAAATTGACGTCAACCTCTTTGTTTCTAGCAGCAAACAACATTTTCCCATATAACATTTAATTAGACTTCCTTTTACCATATCAGGCCTTTCCCAACAGTAATTGTTTAAGTACACATCCATTTATCAACTTTCTTGTAACAACTCCAATGTTTCTTTTTGTTAACTTTTTTTCTTTGTGTTACTAGTAGCTCCTTCTAGGTCACAAAAAGGAGTCATTTCTTTGTGGTTTGACTCTGTCATGATGAAAAGCTTGAAGGAATTTAGTAACATAAAGAAAAAGGTTGATACATTTCGATTTTGGACCCTTTCAAAACACTACATCTCCCATTCATAAAATTTCTCCTATGAACTCCATTTGTTAATTTGTTTTCTTTTGTTTTCTGTTATCTCCTTCAAGGACATAAAAGACATAAAAGAGCTTGAAGGAGTACAAAAAACCAAAGAAAAAGGTTGATAGATTTGGATTTCGAATATACAGAGGACTTCGAATATTTTAATAACTGACATGTTATAGAAGGTTCAAAAGGAAAAAGAAAAAAAAAAGATAAAAAGAAAAAAAAGGAGCGATTTGGCTTCTGGATGAACGATAAAACGTCATGTTCCTAGTAAATTGACGTAATATTAATACTCTGATTACCGATAACACGTCGAGTTGCTTTGTCAAACCACGTATTATTTGTGTGTTAAAAATGAGAAAAAAAAAAGAGTTCCGGTATATTGTGTTACCAATGAGGAGCATTGGTAAATCTTGAAGAAATTGGTTTTGATGATGCTGCAAGAAGATAAAATTGAAGAAGATATTATAATTTATTTTAAAAGCACTTTGTAGAGTATAATTGTGTTAGGAATGTCTTTAAAAATGTAAATCTCGCATTTTTGGTACTGTCATGTATTTAATCGATTATAAGGAGCAATAATCAATTATCCTAAGCTTTTCTGAAAAACCATGTTGCTCTGGAATAATCGATTATCACTGCAAATAATCGATTATCACGGGTGTTTTTTGAAAACTACCTAAGTTATTTAGAAAAACCTGTAACGGACTTGAATAATTGATTATCAATTACAATAATCGATTATTACTGGTAGTTGGGACTTGACCTTTCATATTCAGACTAGCTAGCTATATATTGGCCTTTTGAGAATTTCAAAAGTAATGTTATTGAACAGAAAGCTTTTGAAGAATACTGTTTGTCAGAGGAAGTTCTCAAAAGCTTTGTTCAGTTCCCTTGCTTGGTCTCGTGAATAGGAGAAGCTCGTGTTTCGTGTGTCGATAGTCAGAGCGGTTCTCTTCGAGTTAGCAAGGTGCTATACCTACTCTCACGAATAGGAGAGGCCTGCGTTTCGTGTGTCAATAGTCAGAGCGGTTCTCTTCGAGTTGGTAGAGTGTTCATCTTCCGGTTCGTTCGTCGAAGGAAGGTTTAATCATCATATTTTATTCACTTTTGTTGTAATCTGTGAAACTCATTTTTAGTGAAACTGTTAGTCATTAACGATTGGACGTAGATTCTTTTGAATCGAACCAGTATAAAATTAATTGTGTGATTTTTCTACTCACTACACTCTTTACTTTTATCTACACATCAATTGTTCGATAAATTTTCCTTTAGATAATTTATTTTTAAAACTGACCATTTTAATTTACAAAAGTGACTTTCCGCTACTTTAAGTTTTATTCCGCTGCGTTATACTCTTTTGCTGATACCGACCAACATATTGTGCAATAATCGTTATCCCATATTGAGTATGTTGCATGCAATGTAATCATGTAACATTAAAATGGACATTTGCAATCATAAAAGTGATTTTATNATATTTAATCAATTTAAACAATTCAATCATCATTCACTAATATATGCAAAAAGAGAATTTCATTAATATTCAAAGACAATTACAACCAGCAAAACAAAAAATGGCTTCAGAAGCCACTGATTACAAAATTAAAATCAAACAACAAAAATCCATATTCTTCTGTTGCATAATTATTGTTGATCCCTTTCTAGTTGTTCACATCACCTTCCTTTCCATTATGATCGGTGATTTTGCAATTCTTAGAGTCTTTTTTCAATGATTGTGTCAGCTTTCCAATTACCTGAATTCCAGGTATCTTTTTCAACGATTCAGACACAATCTATTTTCATCGCGTACCATCTAACCCAATAATCTTCTTTAGTTTTTTTCAAACNTGTTTTGTTTGCATTCCAAGATTCAGAGATGGGATAGACTAGTTGATTATCATCATTTTTTATCATGGTGAATCCAATAAGTCCTTGGTGACCAACCCATTTCTGAAAGAGAAAGCCTTCTTTCCTGATTGGTTGAAAAACGACAATCCTAATCTAAACCTTTAAATCAACCCCCTTGACTGTGGAACAAAATGTTTCATCACTCATCTTTATGTTGGAGTAGAACACNCTCACCAGTTTCAGATATCTATGACAAACCAGAGTTTTAATCTTCCTTAGACTTAAAAGCTTCCCTTGAATGTCTTCATCACTAATCCTCCCTATAGGATTAGCATTCCTTGTAATCTCGACAACCTTCCCTTTTCTTCTTGATGATGAAGAAGAAGCCATTTCTGTTCAGATTCTGGAATATTTCACAATTCTAGGGTTTGTAAGTCTCTAGTTTAGAGAACATTGAGTGCATAATAGGTTGTCAAACCTATTATTTATAAAGTTGTGCATCAAATCTTTTCAGTTTCAGGCCCAAATAAAATTTTCCAAAAATAGAGAGCCCAACAAAACATTTTCATCAACGTTAAACATCTAAAGTGATCGACGTTTAACTATGTTGTTTAGCAATTGTTGGAGTTAGCCTTTAATCAACGTTTCATCAACTTTATCTTTTGGCTTTTGGGATTCTGNCTGACAATAATACGTCGAATAGCTTAAGCAATAGACGTACTATTGGTGGTTTTTAAATTNAAACGTCCAAGTATTAGAATTCTTCGTTTATTGTTGAATTCAAAAGGGAATAACTCTTCATTTATTGTTGGATTAAAAATAAAAAGGAATTAAAAAGGGAGAAACTCTTTGGCTTCTGGCTGAGAAATAATACGTCAATCCCCACGTAATCTTAGTGTTTTAAAAGAAAAAAGAAAAAGGAATTAAAAATGGAGAAACTCTTTGGCTTCTGGATGAAAAATAATACGTCAATCCTTGTAGAATTCGACGTAATCTTGGTATTTTAAAAGAAAAAAGAAAAAAGAATTAAAAAAGGGAGTAACTCTTTTGCTTCTGGCTCACAATAATACGTCCATGGCTTTAGAAATGAANGTACTATTTGTGTTTTAAAAGAAAAAAAACAATAAAAAATGGCNCGTTGGTTTAAATATTTACCGTCAATGAACGTCGAGTTTTATGGGGCTTTGATGTTTTGATTTAAACTTCAAGGTCAGTTTAATATAAGCAGAAATGTTTGTTTAATTTTATGGGTTTTGACGAGGGAGTGTGCCTATTGTCGTTCAACGGGGTGGGGGCGAAGATTTCGTTGGCTGCAACTTCTTTCATTGGTGTAGTGAAGAAGCAATAGAAGAAGGAAATGTGTTGTATGGAGAAGAAAGGAGTAGAAGTGAAAGAAATCAACAAGCAGGTGTCGGTTTGATGATGGAACAAAGTGTGATGAAGATGGAAGAAGATGATGATGAAAAGATGAAAATAGCTTGGTTAGAGAAAAGTGTTGTTATGTTGGAGAAGTGGTTGAAGGTGTTACTGGGATGGTCTTTGTTATATGTGTTTTTAATGTAATTGCGATATGTATGTTGATGAAACTTGGTTGATCTCTCCATACAAGCTGCTGTATTGTAGTTTGGTAATGTTAAAGTGTGTTTTATTTATAAAGCTGAGTGATTAGTGTTTAAAATTGTGTCATTTGATTTCTTTACTTGAAATGATTTTTTTTTAAATCCTTGAATTTTTTTTACATCGAACTCTACAAATAAATGACGTTTTAAAAGAAGAAAAATCAGAAAAGAGGAATATTACGTCATATAATGCAAAAGTTGACGTCAAAGATCAAGTCCATTTCTATAAATCAATTACGGATCCTTGATCTAGACCTCCACTGGGGATGGTCTTTGTTATATGTGTTTTTAATGTAATTGTAATATGTATGTTGATGAAACTTGGTTGATCTCTCCATACAAGTTGTTGTATTGTAATTTGGTAATGTTAAAGTGTGTTTTATTTATAAAGCTGAGTGATTAGTGTTTAAAACTGTGTCATTTGATTTCTTTACTTGAAAAGAAATTCTTTTTTGAAATCCTTGAATTTTTTTTTACGTCGAACTCTACAAATAAATGACGTTTTAAAAGAAGAAAAATCAGAAAAGAGGAATATTATGTCATATAATGCAAAAGTTGATGTCAAAGATCAAGTCCATTTCTATAAATACAATTATAGAACCGTGATCTAGACCTCCACTTATAAAATTTTGGAGTTACATGACACTTTGTTAACATTTTTTCTTTTGTTTCCTCATAGCTCTATAAGGTCACAAAAGTTTGGGTGATACATGAAGGAGGTATAAGAAACAAAAGATATAAGTTAAAAGGGGTGAAAACCAAAGAAATCCAAAGAAATTCATGTTAAATTTTTATTTGTTTTTCACCCTATAAGAAATCAAATAGCTCTGAAATCTAATGGTAGAAAACAACTCCAAAACAATTTAAAAAGAGAATCATGCATTGCCAAATGATGAAGTTAAACAACTTTTTTTTATAAATTGATTTTAGTTTTCAAAATTGTTTCAGCATTATCCATTTTTGTACTATTAAAAGCATTTTGTTGACTTCAATTTCAAAGGCCACCTTCATATGAACTTAGGCCTGAATGCGACACTTTGCAATTGAAGTCAGCAAATTGCAATTTAAAGAACAAACATATTTCAAACTCTAGAGAAATAAAAGAACTCAGGAGATAAAAAAACACGAATCCTAATATGTTCAATACAGAAATAAGATGAATGGAATAATAAGAAAAGCAAATGTATATTTATAGATAAAACAATGTCATAGAATCATCGTGCAATACCATTTCATCATGAAAAAAGAAGTACATCGAGTAATTATACTATTAATTTTCACAATCCACCATCTACTATGAACGTCGAATATTACTCAAATTTGACATTCAAACATCATTCAGAGAAAAAGTAAATAATCTCTTTAGATACTGATATGGCCTCCTTGCTGCTGATATGACATCCTTGCTGACGAAAAATACGTCAAAGATATATGTGTTTTTATGTTAAATTGAGATTTTAAAAGAAAAAAGTAAAAAAAAAAAAAAAAAATTGGAGCGACCTTTGGTTTCTTAATGAAGTTGAAAACATCCTAGTATAATTCGACATAATATTGGTGTTAGGGTAAAAGAACACAATTAATTTTCAAATATTTTCCAAATTCGACATTCAAACATCATTCAGAGAAAAAGTAAAAAATCTCTTTGGATACTAATATGGCCTCCTTGCTACTGATATGACCTCCTTGCTGACAAAAAATACGTTGAAAATTTATGAGTCTTGACGTTAAAGTGAGGGTTTAAAAGAAAAAAAATTAAAATAAAAAAAAAAATTGGAGCGACCTTTGGCTTCTTAATGAAGTAGAAAATGTTGTAGCCCCACAGAATTCGAAGTAATGTTGGTGCTCTGGTAAAAGCTCACAATTAATGGTGCCAACCACTCAAATGCCTGTCACGTCAATGCTGTCAAATGCTTTAACGTTCTATAGCAAATACAACGTCAAACTATCACTTGCATTCGACGTTTAATATTGGATTAAAAGAATAATGAAATAGAAAGGGAGTAACCGAAGAAATAGGTTAACAGATTTGGATTTCATTTCAAGTTGTACCATTTGAAAACCTTCCCTGACCAAATTCATGTTAACTTTTTTCCTTTGTTTTGCCGTCATTCTTTTACTAAACGAAGACATTTCAATTTCACCCTTTGAAAACGTATCCTACATAACTTCCGTAACCAAATTTATCCTTTTCTTTTCCATTGATTCCTTCACTAAACAAAGACATTTCTTTGTTAACGATGAAGGCATAGTGGAAAAGAAGAGGAAAATGTTAACACTTATGAATTTCAAGTAGACCCTTTGAAAACCTATCCTACATAACTTCGGTAATCAAATTCATGTTAACTTTTTTCATCTATTTTAGTTCTTTCCCTTTACTAAATGAAGACATTTCTTTGTTAACCATGAAGGCAAAGGGAAAAAACAGAGGAAAATGTTAATACTTATGAATTTTAAGTAGACCATTTGAAAACCTATCTACATAACTTCCACAACCAAATTCATGTTAACTTTTTCCTTTGGTTTTCCTTCAATTCCTCCTCTAAAAGAAGTCATTTCTTTGTTATCCATGAAGGCATGTCGGAAAACCAGAGGAAAATGTTAACATTTATGAATTTCAAAAACATTCTCCAATATTTTGCTTGTTTTTTCATTTTTTTTAACTTCTTATTTTTGGTTATAATGTATTCAATCATCTTTGGTCTTCAGTTTAGATATTGTGTTTTGTAAATTGGTATTTCATTTTGAAATCCTCGAAGTTATAAATGTCGGTTTTCTCAAAAGAATGGCGTGAATCTCCAGGCGTTTGCATCAAATGTACTCAATATTCGACGTCAATTGTGTAAATTTAAAATATTTTGAAGTTGTTTCCACCATAGGAAATCTGATAGCTCTGAATTCTAATGGTAGAAAAAACTCCAAGCCATTTAAAAAACAAATCATACATTATTAAGTGATGAAGTTGAACAAATTTTTTATATGATTATTTTAGTTCTCAAAATTGTTTCAACATTAAACATATTGTGAACCATATTTCTTTTTCCTCGGCACTTCCCTTTCAGTAAGATAACATAACCATTTCTGTACTATAAAAAACATCTTGTTGACTTCAATTTGAAAGGCCACCTTCATATGAATTTAGGCATGAAATTGGCACTTTCAAATTGTAGTAAGCAAATTGCAATTTGAAGAACAAACATGTTTCGAAATCTCGGGAAAGGGAAAGGGCTAAGATATAAAAAACATGAATCCTAATATTTTCAATACGGAAACAGGAAGCAAGTCACTACGTGATATTCAAGCTATATTTATAGATGAACGTACATGGAAACGTTGAAGCCCAGCCGAATCCGACGTTCAAACATCATTCAGTGAAAAAGTTAATAATATATCTCATTTGGGTTGAATAAGAAAAAAGTGACCCATAACGTCGAAACCCAAAGGCGTTGGACGTTATATTGGATGATTAAAAAGTAAAAGTAAAAAAACAATAAAACTTTGATGACCTTTGGCTTCTGGTTGAAGAAGACATCAACTGTATTTATAGATGACGTACATCGTGTAATAATGCTTAATAGATATATTTATAGATGAACCGATGACGTATATCTTGTAATAATGCTTACTAACTGACTAACATCATCTCGTATGGATGTCGAAGCCCTGGTGAGTTTCACATTCAAACATCAATCATAGAAAAAGTAATATATTTTGTTTGATTCATATAATAACAAATTGACTACCCGCCCCCAAGAAATTGTGTACTATTCAATTATCGAGGTGAGATTTGGAGGGATTGAAGTTAAAAAGTTTGATGTGCCCCTATATATTTATATAATTCCACTTTCAATTTTGCTAAGTTAATAGAATCGTTCTAAATAATAAAGAATCGATTCAAAGCGTTATAAATTAAGAAGTGCAAATGAGCTTTTAATTATTTTTTATGGTGACATTTATGATAATGTGGCTGGATATTGATCACACGATTGTTAAAATACTATAAAGCATAGAAATAATGCATGAGAGAATTCAAATTGACCTATAACGTCCAACCCTATGGCGTTGGACGTTAGTTTGGATGATTAAAAAGTAAAAATAAAAGAAGAATAAAAAATGCGTGACCTTTGGCTTCTGGTTGAAGAAGACATCACATGCACTCAATATTCGAAGTCAACTGTATAAATTTAATTTGTCTTGGAATTGTTTCCACCATAGGAAATCAATAGCTCTGAAATCTAATGGTAGAAGACAACTCCAAGACAATTTAAAAAACGATTCATACATTGTAGAATGATGAAGTTGAACAACTTTTTTATATAATTATTTTAGATAAAATTGTTTCAGCATTAAACATATTGTGAACCATATTTCTTTTTCCTAAACATTTCCCTTTCAATAAGATATGTTAATCATTTATGTACTATAAATAAAAACATTTTGTTAACTTGAACTTGAAAGGGCTCCTTCATATGAAATGACGATGAATGAGCCACTTTCAAGTTCGAGTTATCAAATTGCAATATCAAGAGCAGAATTCCTTAAAAATCTAAGGAAAAGAAAATGCAAAGGAAATAAAAAACATGAATCCTAATATGTTCAATATAGAAACATAAGGCAAGGGATTATGTGAAATGCAAGCTATATTTATAGATGAATCGATGACGTACATCGTGTAATAATGCTTGGTAACTGACTGCCACCATATCGTTTGAACGTCGAAGCCCTTCTGAGTTCGACTTTCAAACATCAATCAAGGAAAAAGTAATATATGTCATTTGATTCATATAATAACAAATTGACATCCCGTTGCCCAGAAATTGTGTACTTTTCAATTACCAAGATGAGATTTAGAGGGATCGAAGTTAAAAAGTTTGATGTGCCCCTCTATATTTATATAATTCTAGCCAAAATTTTTCTAAGTTAATATAATTGATTCTAAATAATAAAGAATCGATTCAAAGCGTTATAATTTAAGAAATGCAAATGAGCTTTTAATGATTATTTATGGTGACATTAATGACAACGTGGCTAGATATTGATCACACGTTTGAATTTTTATCTTCGTTGTGGACTTTTTAAATATACAAACCAATAAAATAGTGATACATTGTCTATTTTCAAACAGTTGTTAACATATCATGGTCCTTAACAAAATTTTGGTTGTGGTCGAATTCTGCCTAAGACAGAGATGGGGACGCCACAATCTAGCAGATTGACAAGGTAAGAATTACCACATAAATGTTAATCTTTATAAGAATCAGAGTTATAAACTAATAACCAAGAGAATTACCACAAAGATGTTAATCTTTATAAGAATCAGATTTCTAAACCAATAACCAAGAGAATCCTCTCTAAAAAAATGCAAATGCATATTATGACTTCCAAAGTGGCTACATATGTATTTGGTGGCCTAAAATAAAGTCCAATGACATTCAGTTGACCTTCAACTTATACTTATGTTAGTTTGTCTCGACCTTTAGTCTGAATCGCCCATCCCAACATTCATTTACGGTCAACCAGTCTCGACCGTTAGTCAATTAAAGTCTTTTAGTATAATAATACTTATTTTATCCTAAAATTAACACACACTTAGAAAGAGACATAGAAGACTTGATTTATGTTTTAACATAACTCTCTTAATCATAAAACTTTTAAAAAGAGAGAAATCCGAAAGAAATATTAGGTATGGGAATGTTGTTGAATCTAATAAAAATAATATTTACGGTGTAGACTATTTTTCATTTTTTATATGAAAAAAGTTAGTTCGAATGTTAAAAAAACATTCATTTCACATCATTTTTAATAATATAATAATATTTATTATGATTTTAATTATTTTTATCTATAAATAAAACTCAATTTGCATAAATTATTATTATTATTATTTTTAATATGAAATTAAAATAATATTTTAAAGAAATAAATTTTTATTCTCTTTAAATTTCATCGACAAATTTTTTTATATTTTATAATATGTAAATATTACAAGATAAATTGACACAAATTCATAAAATAAAAATATAAAAACAAATATGTAAATTTTATCTTAAAATATAATGTTAACGGGAGGTTATATATGGACGGTTTAAATGAAAAAAGGAAACAAAAGGGCGGGAGGCAAAACAAGGAAACGCCAAATGTCCGTAATATTCGACATATAACATTTGTTTTTTCAAACTCTTTGTCCTAGACTGTCAATTTAAACGTCAAAGCCCAGTAGAATTTGACATATCGTTTGTATTTTTAAACCAGAGAAGTTGAGAAGTTAAAAACAACAAGTAATTGAAAGACATTCTGAGAATTCCATTCAAACATGGCTTCTTCATTATCATCATCAAGAAGAAAAGAGAAGGTTGCTCGGGTTACAAGAAACGCAACCCCATCTGGATGGATAAGTGATGAAGAGATCCGAGGAAATTTTTTATACTGGAGACATTTAAAAATTGTAGTTTCTCACAAGTATCTGGACCTGCAATTGTTCAAGAAAGAAGGTTTCCTTTTTCAAGAATGGATTGCATATCAAGGGCTTTCTAATTTTGTCCAAATGAAAGGAAATTGGTATCCAGATTTGGAAGAGATTTTCTACACAAACCTGAGGGTTGTAAATGGGGTCATTCACTCAAGGGTAAAAGGTGTTAACATTACTATTGACGATAATGTATGGTCAAATATTGTTGGACTGAAAGCTAAAGGTTTGGCTTCTCACATCCGTGATTCTAAGTCAAACATGTGTCTAACAAAGAGAGCTATATATGTAAACTGCTTAAGATATCCAAGAAGGTACAGGGTGGATAAGCAATACCTACATGATGGCTTAAACAAGGAGGAGAAAATTATTGCTTATGTCCTAACCTGGCTACTGCTGCCTAGAAGATTGAACGAGGACAGAATGTCAACAGAATATGTATTTCAGTTGAATGCTATCAAGACTAGAATCCCAACCAACTAGGTTGCAGTTCTAAAAGACAACATGATCGCTATAGGATATGATTATGCACACAAATTGCCATATGGAGTATTTATCAGCAAGGTGCTGGAACTCCAAGGAGTAGATGTATCTGAAGAAGAAAGAATTGTGTGCAAAAGGTCACAAGAAATTGGTTTGCCAAGTCAGTCATATATTGGGCTGAAAAGGACTCAGAATGGATGGTTCTTCACTGATGAGCAAACTGTCGGAAGTCCACCTACTCACGATGAAGATCATACTGAAGATTCTGATGATGGAGATTCAATGGAATCTTCTTGATAATAATAGGAACTACTTTTCTAAGTTTTTTTTTTTAATTTTGTAATCATGGCTATTAAGCCACCTCAGGTTTCTGTATTTCCTTCGGTTTTATTTACAAATGAAATGAAGATTTATTTTAGTAAACGATCTATGAATTGTGAATGTTAATTGAATTGTATGTGGACTAACCCTCAATCTAGTTGAGAAGAGAATATTATGCAGTTCTGATATTGATCAAAAACTGATCACTAGTTAAAAGTGCAAATTTCAATACAATGATAACTTTAATCAATTAAGGAAGAAGTAAAAAGAAAAAATTTCATATTCGATTTTAAAGAATAAAAATCATAAGTTCGCCACCTTCTATTGGTGGAAGAAAAAAACGTCGAAGCCCTACCGAATACAAAGTTCTATTAATGCGAGCACACAATTAATGCTCCCAACATACTTCAATTCCCTTCACGTCACAGCCCCGCCGCCTTCGACGTTCTATGAGACGGGAAAAACAAAAAAGATCCTAATGTATGGTACTTTTTTATACTAGCAGATGAAGAAAATTTTGGCTTCCAATAGTACATCTAAGAAACCTTTGCAATTGAAAAGCACGCCAAAAAACGTCGAAAGCTTTAGGGCTTTGACATTTTATTTTATATCTCAAAATTTTTTCAACATTAAACATATTGTGAACCATATTTCTTTTTCCTCTGCACTTCCCTTTCAGTAAGATAACTTAACCATTTATGTACTATAAAAAGCCTTTTGTTGACTGAGTCCTAAATGCGGTATTTTATTTACAGTGTAGACTATGTTAAAAGAACATTAATTTCACATAACTTTTAATAATTTAATAATATTTATTATGATTTTAATTATTCTGATTGTACAAACATAATTCTCATTAATTATTATTATTATTTTCCATATGAAATTATAATATTGTTTTAAAGAAATTTACCTTTCATTCTCTTTAAATTTGTCCCACAAATCTTTCTTATATTTTTATAATATGTAAATATCAGAAGATAAATTTACACAAAATTTATAAAATAAAAATTTAAAAAAGATATGTAAATCATATGTTAAAATATAATAGGTTTAAGAAGATGTTAACGTCGTATATCCGTAGAATTCGAAGTAAAACATGTGTTTGAAAGGAATAAACAACAAGTCATTGCATCGTGGGTACTCAACATTCGACGTCAAATGTGTAAATAGATTTCATATTTAAATTGTCCTTAAGTTGTGATGGCAACCCCTTTTGGGACTTCCTATCCAAAGAAGTATCAACTTCAACTAAGAATAAAGAAAGGGAAGTAGAATAAAGATTTCTAAAACTCTTTCCTTACCAAAAGTCTTAGATAGATTCTCTTAAACTAAATAATTGTACCTTGCTTTTTACGTGACTAAATAAGGGTGGACAACCATGTCAAAGATGGCCAAGCACAGGAAGGCACACGGAATTCAACAAGAATGCTAAAGATGAATGAAAAGATGTCTTGAAGTATCAAAGGAAAAGAATGGCGCCCAGCTAAAACCCTTCTTCGCTCAGCCATAACAAAGTCAACATTTAACCCATTAAACACGTGATAAATGGGTTTGGCATGGAGCTTGAAATCCACATGGGTTATGCATCTTCAGCACATGGATTTGCACATTCCTGTAGCTTCCTCTGCACGGCTCATTACTCTTCTCCATCTATAAAAGAGAAGCTTAATCTCTAGTAAAAATAACTTAAGATGTTAATGAAATGCTGCAGAAATCTAGCCATTCTCTCGAGTCCAAACTTAAAGCCTCTTTTGAAATCTAGCCATTCTCCCTCTAGCTCCTTTCCCTTTTGGAAAGACATCTGAGTTAGAATTTTATCTCCACACTCATCCAAACATGGTCACACATTATCACAAACACCTTGCATGCACAGAACACCTTCATACCAATCTCAATTCCGCTGCCACTTCTGAGTCGAGGAGCCACTCCATTCTTGAAGGTGGAGGCCGCTTCCATCATTCGGCTTCCAAATCCAGTTGATTCTTGCGATGCTTCAAGAGCTAAGTGCTCTTTCTTTCATTTTCTCTACTTCCATCCTGTGTTGTTCATAAGTGTACTCTTTGATCACGTTTTTTATTTCTGTTTGATTCGTTTTTGTATTTTTGTGGATGTTTGATTCCTTTCACCATTCAATAGAATTTAATCATCATTTTAATCAGTGCAAATTTGTTTGCTTGAGTCAAATTCAGCTTTCATTTTCATTTTCCAGTTATGTCACGGTCATGTGCTCCAACATTTTTTTTTTCATCTCAACTCAATTGAAGATGGTGGTGGTAATTTGAATCAGAGATGTTTTTTTAAAAGTTGAAAAAGTATACTCTTTTATAATCATTTTATATTTATTAATGTGTGTAAAATGAATATAAATTTTGTCATTTTACGTTACTCTTTCCAAATCTCAAAGGTAAAAAATGATTTTATTGTTTTTTATAAGGATTAGACAAGGGTTTCTGATTTTTTTTTTTTCAATTGGGACAATAGGAATAGGGATGACAGAGAGAAAATGTTGGAGTGAGAGAGATGAAAGAGAAATGGTTGAGAAGAATGAGGGAGGTGAGTAAGGGTTTGGGGGTTTCTTTTTTTTTGTTTTGAGAATGAAAATTATTTAAATATCCTTGACAAAACTTAGAATACATAATAAATGAGGGTATTTTTGTCTACTATAATCCGATACACATTGTTAAAACGTACCAACTGAAAAACAGGCGTATGCGTGTTAACAAACCCCATATATATATATATATATATATATAT
>NC_028352.1:16630108-16633827 GCF_000741045.1 Vigna radiata var. radiata | reverse complement strand
TATATATATATATATATATATAATTATTTATTTATAAATTACATATATTTCTTAAATGTTAATAAAGATATATATTAACGCTAATAAATTACATATAATAAATAATAAATACATAATATTAAATGTTATATTAATTGCTATATAATAAGTTACAATAGTTATATATTTTTAATATGTTGTTCAAATTTTATAGAAAAAAACTTAAAATCATGAGAAGAAACCAAATGAGTATTATATTGTTTTTTATGTCATTCGTGACTATACATCACATGTTTGACTTTATTATTCATCTAAACATCTTATTAATTTGACCTTGGATATATTTCAATCAATTTATTATATATATATATATATATATATATATATATATATATATGGATTAACCTATTTGGGTTGTAAAAAAGCAAGATGATTCTTATAGTGTTGTTTGTCCTGTATTTGTTGAGTAGTCATGTTAGCTATAGAGTTGACGGAAATCCATCTATACAAAAAGATGATTGGGAGTTGGAGAGACAACTTGAGATTATTACTAAGCCTGCTATTAAGAGTATTCATGTATGTCTCAACTTTTTGATATTATATGATATGCTTGTTGAATCACACTATATGGTTTAATAACTTTATTTCTATGTGTTTTATTTTGGATTTAATAGATGGAGAATGGACAAATTGTGGATTGTATCGACATTTACAAACAACCATCATTTGATCATCCTTTACTCAAAGATCATAAATTGCAGGCATATAATTAAAATCTCTAATTACAAAGAAATTTAACATTCATTTTTTTTTTCAATATTTAGGGTTAATTTCCAACCCTTCTTCTACCATGTTTTCCATGCTCTAAAAATTGTTTTTTTTGTTTTTTATTTTATTTTTAGAGAAAGCCTAACTTCCAAAATGTGACTGAAGAGATAAGTCAAAAAACTTTAGGAACCCGACTCATGTATGGATTGGGTAAGCATGAATGTCCGACGGGGACTGTTCCTATATTGAGAACGACAAAAGATGACCTTATTAGAGAAAAATCATTATTCAATGATCATATATTGGTTCAAGATATTCCTGGTGTTCATGTAAGATCTTTTTATAAAAGTAGTTTAAAATGTTGGTACTTAATTTTATTTTATTTTAAATTGTATTCAATCTATTTTTTTTAATTTGGCTATTTATTTGTATATATTGAACTTTTCAGATAGCAGAAGTTTCCCTTAAACCAAATTATGGTCCTTATTACGGAGTTGGAGGTTCAAATAGTATTTTTAATCCACGAGTTGATACCAATCTTCAAATTTCTATGTCTCATTTATGGGTTCAAAATGGTCCCATAGAATCCACTAACAAAATCTCATTAGGATGGCATGTGAGTTGAAATTTTCACAATTAGCATTTTTTATGTATGTGTGTGTATGCATGTGGGTGTGGGTGTGGGTGTCGGTATGGGCATGTCTGTGTGTGCATACGATGCTTGTGTGCTTGTGTGGATAAGGGTGTGTGTGGATAGGGGTGTGTGTACGTGTGTGTGTGTGTGTTGTTGCATACTCTGTGTATGTGTAATGCATGCGTGCCTGTGAGTGTGTGCATATATATGTGTGACTTAATTGTTATTCTTTTGAGAAAATATAATAATATTATAATTAATCCAATACATTCTTATCAGGTGAGTCCACAACTATACAACGATCATGCAACTCATTTTTATATCTCATGGACGGTAAGAACATATCATTATATTTTGTTTATACGTAATTTATATAAATGAAACATAGATATGCTCCCTTAATAAATCCTTCTTATTTAGTGAAGGATATTTTTTTCTCTTCGTATATAAGGATATAATTACATCTTTATTATAGATCCTTAATAATTTTGATTTAATTAATGTTTCGTATTATTATTATTATTCAAATTTTGATATGGTATAAAAAATTACAGTCAGATAACTTCAAAAAGACAGGATGCTACAATATTCGATGTGCAGGTTTTGTTCAAACCAACAAAGAAATTTTCATTGGTCGAGCCATAGGTACTATCTCTCAATATGGAGGACTACTTTGTGTGCTTGCCTTTTCTATTTCTCAGGTGATAATCATTGTGTGTATATTTCACTATCATAAAAAGATAGAACTACATTTAACTAAAATTGGATTAATATATTTTGATTTCTGGAATACACTTTTTTAACTAAATTCATATAGTGGAAGAAAAATGTAATATTGTACGATAGGCACAATTAACACAAAAAGTTTGTATATTTTCAGGATCCTGTGACCAAAAATTGGTGGATAAGTATAGACAATAAGTTTATTGGATATTTTCCAGCAAAATTGTTCTCAAACATGAGCTCGGCTAATGTAGTAGGTTGGGGTGGAAGAACAAAAACTCATCCTGGTACTCAAAGTCCTGAAATGGGGTCTGGCCATTTTCCTCATGATAATAATCCTACNCACGCTTGTTTCTTTAAANAAATTTCGATTCAAGATAACGAAAGAAAAACTCATGGAGCTAAAGTATATGAAACTCATTCCTTCACTGACAAACCCAATTGTTATGATGTTAGATACTATGGAGATCAAGGACCCCCCTTTTGGTACATTCTCATGTTTGGAGGACCCGGTGGTAATTGTGGCAATTAATTTGCTTTACAATTAAACTTTAAATAAAGTTAACAAAAATTATCATAATTTCGAATAAACTACTTTTACAATATTCTTTTTGTAGTGGAAGATTAATATGCAAAACTTTTGTTTATAGGTAGACAACTATACCAATATTTCTTTGTTCATAATCAACGAATTTTAAAAACGTCAGTTACTCACAAATATTAAATATATATGGAGTTTTATGTATGTAACATTACATCACAATCAGATTCTAATTTATATGTTATGAGGAGCAATAATCAATTATTCTAAGCTTTTCTGAAAAACCATGTTGTTCTGGAATAATCGATTATCACTGCAAATAATTGATTATCACTGGTCTGTTTTGAAAACTACCTAAGTTATTTTCAAAAACTTGTAACGGACTTGAATAATCGATTATCAGTTACAATAATTTATTATTGGTGGTAGTTGGGACTTGACCTTTCATATTCAAACTAGCTGGCTATATATTGGTCTTTTGAGAATTTCAGAAGTAACGTTGTTGAACAGAAAGCTTTTGAAGAATACTGTTTGTCAGAGGAAGTTCTCAAAAGTTTAGTTTAGTTCCCTTGCTTGGTCTCGTGAATAGGAGAAGCTCGCGTTTCGTGTGTCGATAGTCGGAGCGGTTCTCTTCGAGTTGGTAGAGTGTTCATCTTCCGGTTCGTTCGTCGAAGGAAGGTTTAATCATCATATTTTATTCACTTTTGTTGTAATATGTGAAACCCTTTTTTAGTGAAACTGTTAATCACTATTTATAGTGATTAACGACTAGACGTAGATTCTTTTGAATCGAACCAGTATAAAATTACTTGTGTGATTTTTCTACTCCCTACACTCTTTACTTTTATCTGCACATCAATTATTTGATAAATTTTCCTTTGGAAAATTTATTTTTTAAAACTGACCATTTTAATTTACAAAAGTGACCGAACACGTTTTCCGCTACTTTAAGTTTTATTCCGCTGCGTTATACTCTCTGGCTGATACCGACCAACATATTGTGCAATAATCGTTATCCCATATTGAGTATGTTGCATGCAATGTAATCATGTAACATTAAAATGGACATTTGCA
>NC_028352.1:16624878-16627478 GCF_000741045.1 Vigna radiata var. radiata | reverse complement strand
CTAGGGATAGGGGTAGGACGATCAATTGTATTTGCTTCTGATCGCATTGCATTATTGGTTACTAGGGGAGGCTAGGGATAGCAAGCCGGTAATTAATAATAGGCTCTTTTCACCAAGGGATTGGGTTAAGGGTAGACTAGAAAGTTTGCATGGCAATTAGATAAATAAGTCAAGTAAATTAGAAGAGTAGATATATGAGAGTGGATAAGATGAAATTGTAAACCCCAACAACACCATTCATCCATAGTTTCTCAAAACCAATTGAATCAACTGCATTGCGTGTTTAATTTTGTTCTTTGCATATAACCACTAAATTTATTCTCTTCTCAAGTCTTACGCGATTAGGTTACATGAAAGTTAAGGCCTAAGAGTCCTTTGGGAAAACGATACTCGGACTTGCTCGTTTATATTACTTGATAACGATCTAGTACACTTGCCAGGGACTTAACAGTTACCTCTAAGACATCCCACATTTCCTTTGTGGATTTGCATTGAGATATCCTGAAAAATTCATCAATAGTTAGTGCAGAGGCAATAATATTCCTAGCTATAATATCATACTGAGCTTTTCTATTTTCATCAGCAGTCCACTTAGTAAAAGGTTTCAAAACAGTTTTCTCTTCAACAGTTTTTGTAGGCACAAATGGACCATTTAAAGTGGCATCCAAAATTCTTTTATCTTGCGATTCAAGAAAGATTTGCATTCTAATTTTCCAAAACGGATAATTTTCACCAGCAAACAGAGGTGGTCTGTTTGTTGAAGCACCTTCACCAAAAGTTTGAAAACAGGAAGTCATCCCCAGGCTTATAGTCGAATAAAAGAAAAACAAAGTCGACTAATTTTTCAAATATCTTATAAAAACCAGCTCTGGTACCAATTGTTGGGAAACAGGTAGGTTTCATTTTTAACCAAAAGGGGGGTGAATTGGTGTTTTATCAAAAACAAAATCTTTTCGCAATCTTTAAATCAAAGTTTGAAACTTTTCAAACTTTCTTAAAATGCAAGTAATCAAAATTTGTAAGCAGCGAAAAAACGTAGTTGATTGCGTAAAACTTAAAGTCGATTGCAAAGTAAAACTGTAGGGATAGAGAAAATCAAACATTGAGTTTTATACTGGTTCAGCCAACAATGCCTACGTCCAGTGTCCTTCCTACCCAGGAAGTAAATGCACTATAATGGTTGCGGTTTTTAAAACAAAGAATTTATAGAAGACCTCCACGTCAAAAATATAAATCTTCTCTCTAACCCTGAACCAAAATATAGGCAACAACAATAGCAAGACTTGCAATAAGATATCCCCTCTTCTGCAATCTGTCAACCACTTTAAACAATCCTCAAAGTGAACTATTCCCCTGTAATCTTAACAGGTCCGAAAACAAGCAGACTTCACGGTTGCCAAGCCAAAATCAACACAACAGTCTTCAAGGATGCCAAGCCTCAATGTGATCAAACCAGAAGCACCTTCCTTGTGCAGAATTATGATCAATCAGTGTGTGCGCAGTCAGCCTCCCTTTGAATCTCCTTCAAAAAAGATCACCACCGTCTTCTTGGAGAATTCTTGGAGCTCTCAACAGGAGAATTCAATCTGAAACAGAAATGAAAATGTTTGATCATCAAAAGTCCCTGAACAGAATCGTGTTCAGCCTATTTATAGATTTCTGTTAGACAGACAGATTCTAAGTCGAATATGCTACTAATTCAGTCGATTGGATTATGAAAGTTATAACAGTTCAGTCAAATTGGTAGCATACAGTCAACCAAGAACAAAACACATTAAACACAATTGACCAAGAGTATTTATATATGGGTTTGCTAACGCGCATACGTTCTTTTTTTAGTTATTACATTTTAGCAATGTGTAATGGGTTCTAGTAGATAAAAATACCTTCATATATTATGGATTATAAGTTTAAGGTCAAGAGTATTTAAATATTTTTTTTCTCAAAACTAAAAAAAAAAAAAAAAAGAAAAGGAAAAACAAGAAACACCCCAAACCCTTACTCACCTCTCTCATTCCTCTCAACCCTTTCTCTTTCATCTCTCTCATTCCTTATTGTAATCCCAATTAAAAAATTCAGAAACACTTGTCTAACTTTAATTCACCTTCCTCACTTATCTAATTTCTTTGTCTCTCGTCTCCATCAAGATATATAATAAACACTAATAAATGTCATATAATAAGAATTAAATTTTAAACATTAAATGTTATTTATTAATCATTATATAATAAATAACGTATAGTAGAGGTTTTACTTTACTATTCATCTAAAAATAAATTTTGATTTGACTTTGAATATTTAATCAATTTATTATATATAATTTAACAACAGTTTTAGATGAATAATAAAGTCGAACATATATATATATGGGGTTTGCTAAATTGCGTACGCATGTTTTTCAGTTGGTACATTTTAGCAATGTGTACCAGGTTTCAGTAGACAAAAATATCCCTATATATAATGGATTCTAAGTTTTAAGGTTAAGGGTATTTTAATAATTTTAATTCTCAAAACTAAAAAAGGAAAACCCCAAACCCTTACTCACCTCCTTCATTCCTCTCAACCCTTTCTCCTTCATCTCTCTCACTCAAACATTTTCT
>NC_028352.1:16607401-16623765 GCF_000741045.1 Vigna radiata var. radiata | reverse complement strand
TATATATATATATATATATATATATATATATATATATATATATATATATATATATATATATTCCATATATTTCTTAAACGTTAATAAAGATATATATTAAACGCTAATACATTACATATAATAAATAATAAATACGTAATATTAAATGCTATATTAATTGCTATATAATAAGTTGCAATCATATGTTTGACTTTATTATTCATCTAAACATCTAACTAATTTGACCTTGGATATATTTCAATCAATTTATTTTATATATATATATATATATATATATGTGTGTGGATTAACCTATTTCGGTTGTAAAGAAAACATGATTCTTACAGTGTTGTTTGTCCTGTATTTTTTGAGTAGTCATGTTAGCTATACAGTTGATGGAAATCCATCTATACAAAAAGATGATTGGGAGTTAGAGAGACAACTTGAGATTATTACTAAGCCTGCTATTAAGAGTATTCATGTATGTCTCCACTTTTTGATATTTTATGATATGCTTCTTTTAGTTGAATCACAATATATGGTGTAATAACTTTATTTTTATGTATTTTATTTTGGATTTGATAGATAGAGAATGGACAAACTGTGATTGCATCGACATTTACAAACAACCATCATTTGATCATCCCTTACTAAAAGACCATAAATTACAGGTATATACTTAAAATCTCTAATTACAAAGAAATTTGACTTTCATTTTATTTTCAATATTTAGGGTTAATTTCCAACCCTTCTTCTACCATATTTTCCATGCTCTAAAAATTGTTTCTTTATTTTTTTTTATTTTTAGAAAAAACCTAACTTTCAAAATGTGATTGGAGAGATAAGTCAAAAAACTTTAGGAACTCGACTCATGTTTGGATTAGGTAAGCATGAATGTCTGACGGGGACTGTTCCTATATTGAGAACAACAAAAGACGACCTAATTAGAGAAAAATCATTACTCAATGATCATATATTGGTTCAAGATCTTCCTGGTGTTCATGTAAGATCTTTTTATATAAGTAGTTTAAAATGTTGGTACTTAATTTTATTTTTTTTAAATTGTATTCAATCTAATTTATTCAATTTGCTATTTATTTGTATATATTGAACTTTTCAGATCGCAGAAGTTTCCCTTAAACCAAATTATGGTCCTTATTACGGAGTTGGAGGTGTAAATAGTATTTTTAATCCACGAGTTGATACCAATCTTCAAATTTCTATGTCTCATTTATGGGTTCAAAATGGTCCCATAGAATCCACTAACAAAATCTCACTAGGATGGCATGTGAGTTGAAATTTTCATAATTAGCATTTTTTATGTATGTGTGTGTATGCATGTGGGTGTGGGTGTGGGTGTCGGTATGGGCATGTCTGTGTGTGCATACGATGCTTGTGTGCTTGTGTGGATAAGGGTGTGTGTGGATAGGGGTGTGTGTACGTGTGTGTGTGTGTGTTGTTGCATACTCTGTGTATGTGTAATGCATGCGTGCCTGTGAGTGTGTGCATATATATGTGTGACTTAATTGTTATTCTTTTGAGAAAATATAATAATATTATAATTAATCCAATACATTCTTATCAGGTGAGTCCACAACTATACAACGATCATGCAACTCATTTTTATATCTCATGGACGGTAAGAACATATCATTATATTTTGTTTATACGTAATTTATATAAATGAAACATAGATATGCTCCCTTAATAAATCCTTCTTATTTAGTGAAGGATATTTTTTTCTCTTCGTATATAAGGATATAATTACATCTTTATTATAGATCCTTAATAATTTTGATTTAATTAATGTTTCGTATTATTATTATTATTCAAATTTTGATATGGTATAAAAAATTACAGTCAGATAACTTCAAAAAGACAGGATGCTACAATATTCGATGTGCAGGTTTTGTTCAAACCAACAAAGAAATTTTCATTGGTCGAGCCATAGGTACTATCTCTCAATATGGAGGACTACTTTGTGTGCTTGCCTTTTCTATTTCTCAGGTGATAATCATTGTGTGTATATTTCACTATCATAAAAAGATAGAACTACATTTAACTAAAATTGGATTAATATATTTTGATTTCTGGAATACACTTTTTTAACTAAATTCATATAGTGGAAGAAAAATGTAATATTGTACGATAGGCACAATTAACACAAAAAGTTTGTATATTTTCAGGATCCTGTGACCAAAAATTGGTGGATAAGTATAGACAATAAGTTTATTGGATATTTTCCAGCAAAATTGTTCTCAAACATGAGCTCGGCTAATGTAGTAGGTTGGGGTGGAAGAACAAAAACTCATCCTGGTACTCAAAGTCCTGAAATGGGGTCTGGCCATTTTCCTCATGATAATAATCCTACACACGCTTGTTTCTTTAAAAAAATTTCGATTCAAGATAACGAAAGAAAAACTCATGGAGCTAAAGTATATGAAACTCATTCCTTCACTGACAAACCCAATTGTTATGATGTTAGATACTATGGAGATCAAGGACCCCCCTTTTGGTACATTCTCATGTTTGGAGGACCCGGTGGTAATTGTGGCAATTAATTTGCTTTCCAATTAAACTTTAAATAAAGTTAACAAAAATTATCGTAATTTCGAATGAACTACTTTTACAATATTCTTTTTGTAGTGGAAGATTAATATTATTGTTATTTTTCATCTTTTAATTTAGTTTTGAAATAAGTTGCAAAACTTTTGTTTATGGATAATGATATTTAGACAACATTTTTTTGACAACATTTGAACATTGATTACGTGTGAATATGTGATTGGTCAAAAATTACTCCACAATAATGTTTATGATTATTATTATTGATTCTGGAGTAATTTTTGACCAATCACAGATTGACACGCAATCAATGTTCAAATGTTGTCAAAAAAATGTTGTCTAAATATCATTATTCTATTTAATATTTGTGAGTAACTGACGTTTTTAAAATTCGTTGATTATGAACAAAGAAATATTGATATAGTTGTCTACGTATTTTAAATATATATGGAGTTTTATGTATGTAATATTACTTCACAATCAGATTCTAATTTATATGTTATATATTATTTGAATTTCACATTTTTTTGACAACTAACTTATTTTTTTACTGTATTTCAAAATTCTAAACAGAAAATTAATTAAGTTTCAAGAACTGAGTTGATAATTTCAGGAACTAAGTTGATAATTTTGACAATTGATGATTGGATCTTAAATTAGGTCGATGAGAGATCTATGTATAAAATATATTCTCACTCTCAAATCCGTAACATTAAGTATAATAATATAGTAAATAGTAAAAAAGATTTAAGTGAATACTTCATAAAATAAATAGTCTTTGAACCTTTAAATGGGAGCTTAAAAAATAAATGGGGTAAGGGAACGTTCGGATCATGAAAACATGTTGCTTATAAACGTGTTTTGGAATATTTTGTTGATTCCAAGTCTCTTGAATTAGTCATGTAGGTATAAAAGTTTCCAAAATTCGAAAGCCATTAAGAAGTACAGTGGGATTGAGTTATGGTGAATGCACCTAAACTTTGTGTTCATTAATGAAATATGAGATTGCATTTTGACAATTGTCATTTTGAAGATCGACACTCCAAGGTCATTTTTTCATAACCCTTCTCTAAAAGTAAAAAAATATGACATGTCTATTGATGGTTATTCTTGATTGTTGAACATGTTACATAAATTGGTCGTTACCTTTCCATCTACCCATGCCACGCTAATCAAGGTACATTTACCACACCACTCTTGCCAACACTATAAGAAGTGGTTCGATATATCAAACCTAATTCTTGAAAGGGTTAGTATCCACATTGGTTTCTTACTCAATTTCATCTAGAATGTTCTTGAAATGCAAATGATTATAGTCATATGACAATACGTATTATGAAACTTGTAATATTATTTTTCTTTTCCATGTTTCATAGAAGGTAATTGTTAAAGTAGACAAACCTCAACAATTAATAAAGTTTTGATGATAACAAAACAGTCTACCAAATGATAAAGTCTATGGTCAAAGGTAAAAGTGTGGTTAGATGACTAAAAGAGAGCATTTAATGGTAGTAGTGAAAAATAGAAATTCGTCAAATGTTTTTTTAAGATCAAAATACATGATGGATAGTATTGCTTGTAATTAATTAATTGATTTATACTTATATAGTATGTGTAAATGAAAGCAAAATCTAGAAAATGCAAAGGTCAAATCTAAAGCATTAGACAAGTCTAAGGATTAGATGAGTCAAGCTCTTAGACGATTCAAACTATAGAATTAATTAGGTAAATACATTAGATGACCTAAATGTCTACACATCCTAAGTCATTCTGTTATACAACTAAGGTGTTAAATGATTAAGGTGTTAGACAAGTTAAGAAAATTCAAGTCATCATACGACTAATGCATTAGATGACTTAGACAGCTGAAGTCATTAAACAACTTACGTGTTAGACGACTTGAGTGTCAGACAGGTATGGGATTAGATGAATCAAAGCAGCTTTAGTTATTAATCAACCTATGTATTAGATGACCTTTGTAACACCCCTTTTAGGATGTCACTTATATGTGTAAATCATTCATTAGCTTAAAGAAAATACAACCTCTGATACCATCATTAAACATTTAACTTAGAAAAAACTATTTATTTGACATAAGCAATGTTAAAATTGACCGAGAAAAAATTTATTTTAATTCAAACCTATGTTGTTCGAATTGTTTCAAATACATTTTGAAATTGTTTCAAATAAATTTTGAAAACTCCCAAAATATTTCCCAGCAGACCTCCTCACTTTAAGAGTCTTCAACATCATCTATAATAATATCTGCTCCCATATAATGTAGGAAGTAGTATCGTGCACAAAATGTTTAAGAGCGTGTAAATATACACAACCAAGAAAGGATGGGTGAATTGGTTCTATTAAAAATTTTCATTTTATTTTAGAAATTTCTTCGAACAGTTTAAAGTCAGGAGATGTAGAGATAAGGACAATCACACGAAAGATTTTTATACTGGTTCGAATAAAAAAGATTCTACGTCCGGTTGTTAATCACTTTAAAATGAGTGATTAAATTTTCACTAAAAATCACTTTGAAGTTACAAGATGAACAATGAAATAACCAATACAAAAAACACCTTCCTTTGACACACGAGGGAATGAACACCAGCTTGAACAACTTGGTAGAGAACCGCTTGCACCTTTAGACACACTAAAACTAAGCTTCTCCTTCTTCAAGACTTGATCAACCAATCACTTAAACAAAAGACCTTCCTCAGAACCAATTTTGTACTCTCAATAGTTTAGCTACCCTTAGAAAGGTTTAGGAAACTTCTATTTATAGGCCAGGGGTCAGAAAATGAAAAGACAATACATTCAAAAACAATAATGTCCATTATAAGAAATAGCAAAATAGGTGAACACATAGAGTTTAGGTTGAAAAGGGAACCATTTTGAAAACCAAACTGCATAATGTGTGTTGCTTCTATTGTATGAAACAAGGTCATACCTCAAACAAGAGCAACATTAAGCACTTTTGTGTACCAAATGGAAAGTATGATTATGTTAACATTGTGAAATGATCTTTAAATTTATACTAACCCAAGGACCCAGAAAGAGAATGGGGACATAAAATTCTTGTTTAAATTGTTTTGTAGGAACCTTCAAAGTCAAAGAAGTTTTTGTGGTATCTCAATAGTGGATGCTTAAGGCCTATGACAGGTGACAAAAGAAGGTTCATAAACTTTGAGAAAAAGAATCAAGGATTTGTAACTTACGGGGATAACAACAAAGGGAAGATAATTGGAAACAAAGACATTAGAAGAGGAAATACCTTAACAATCAAAGATGTGCTATATGTTGAAGGACTAAAGCATAACCTCCTAAGCATAAGTCAATTATGCGATAAAG
Organism: Vigna radiata var. radiata; assembly: GCF_000741045.1. Lineage (NCBI taxonomy): Eukaryota > Viridiplantae > Streptophyta > Magnoliopsida > Fabales > Fabaceae > Vigna > Vigna radiata. The sequence continues at coordinate 16,617,873 of NC_028352.1, read as the reverse complement.
GTCTCAAGGTAACTTTTGAAAGTGATAAATGTACTGTTTGATTGACATGTTTGGTTGTGAAGGAAGAGAATCCTGGGTTATGGCATAAAAGGTTTGCACACATACATATGCAACATTTGAACAAATTGATTTCAAAAGATCTTGTTATTGGTTTGCCAAAATTAAAATTTGAAAAAGACAAACTATATATGTACAACTTGTCAAAAAGGAAAGCAAACAAAATCTTCTTTTTCATCCAAACACATTATTTCTACATTTAAACCTTTAGAGTTATTGCACAAAGACTTATTTGGTCCTTCTAGGATTAAAAGCTTTGGTGTAAAGCAAGTTGGTGTAGTAGTTTATTTCCCTTTTCTCCTATTTGTCCTTGCATTACCTGTAAAATCAGAGTTAGTTTTGTTTTTTTAACTTCATGAATCTTAAGAACCTTTTTACCATAAAGTTCATTTCTTCAACATCAGAATTTTCAGCTTCAAGATCATCTTCTGCATCGTGTCTCCTTAAGCTTGCCTTGCTTACTCTTTTTGCAATTGTCTTATGAGCAATTGTGTGTTTTTGCTCTCCTTCTTCTTCTTCTTTCAGTCTTCCTAATTCAAGTCCATGTTCTCTTAGTTTTCCAAATAAAGTTGTCATATTCATAGTAGTTAACCTTATGCTGCAAACTCCTATTCAAACTCTTTAGAATCTTGATGTTTAACTCTTCCTTATCAAAGGTTTTCCCAAGAGCAAGAAGGTGGTTTACAATGTGAGTGAATCTCTTTTGCACATCATATGTTGTCTCCCCACTCTTCATCCTAAACATTTCATATTCTTGGATTAAAGAATTCTTCCTAGCTCTCTTCACCTCATTTGTACCTTTATGTTTTACCTCCAACACATCCTACATCTCTTTTGTAGTTGTATACATAGATATTTTATAAAACTCATCAATGGTAAGTGTAGAAGAGATAATGCTTTTGACTCTAATATCATAATGACCTCTTCTATTTTCATCAGTAGTCCATTCAGAAAAATCCTTAATCTTAGTTTTTCCATTCTTAACTTTGGTTGGTTCAAAGAGTCCATTTATCACAACATCTCATACTCCTGTGTCTACTTATTCCAAGAAGATTTTCATTTTGATTTTCCAAAAGGGATAATTCTCTCCTGCAAATAGAGGTGACTTATTTGTGGAAGCTCATTCTCCAAAAGTTTGAGATATACTAGCCATCAGGATCTGTTTAATCGATTAAAATTTGATTACCTCGCTCTGGTGCCAATTGTTAGAAATGAGAGTCCTTATATCTCAATCCAATAGGGGGTGAATTGCATTTTACCCTTTTCTAAATTCTTTTTTCAGATCTTTATGAGTTCTTGGTTCTTGAAATCAATAATCAAAGAATTATAAATCAACTAAGTAAAGAAGGAAAAGGGAAAGATCAAGACACAAATATCTATACTGGTTCAGCTATCACAAGCCTACATTCAGTCCTCCTTTAACAACCTTGGTTGAAGGGAATCCATTATAATGATATAGTTTACAAGAATACAATTACAACCCTCAATTGCACATTTTACACCACTCAAACCAAAAAAGCAAAAATAAGAGATGAACACACTCAATCTCTTACAAATCACAAGAGGAATCCCAGCTCTCAAACCTGGTTATCCTCACACAAGTATTCAATACACATATTCATGATGAACCAGATCTTCAACACACTCTTCAAAGTGTATATTGAATCAGAACCAATGAAGTTCAATGTCTTGAAGTAAATCATGATGTGTAATCACCAAATGAAACTTAGATTCTCCAAGAACGTTTCTTAAGATCACCTATAATCAAAACTCAATGAATTTGTTAGTATTTGAAGTTAAAATGTTATAGAAATAGGTCTCAAGTCACATATATATAGGATGTTCAAATTTTGTCTTAAAACAATCAATTATGTTATTTGCATAATATGTTATGCTTTTCCTTTTGTTTTAACAGATTATCCCATGTTTGTAATTGATTGCTTGAAATGTTATGCCTATAACTGCTACTTCTAACAGTCTTAACAAATTAGGCTATTTGTATAATGGATCAAACTATTCTTTCTGTTTTAATCGATTATCAAACTTGTGTAATCGATTATATTGGCACTTGGCCATATTAGTCATCCACTAGCCATCCTTAACAAATTTTGGTACTTATATAACATATTATGGCTTTCTCTCTATTTTAATCGTTTATGTAACTTATATACTCGATTATAACAGAGTGTTTTGTCCTTGTTTAGCTTTCTAAGTGTTATGGCTAAACTAACCCTTGAATTAGATTTTGAGACTTTCTTCCTCTCCTCTCTTCATTTTCGTAAACTGTTTTATTTTCTTTATGATTGTAACAATTTATTGGTTTGTGTCAGTGGAACGTTAAGTCTCGATTGAGATTAACAACTAGACATGGGATCTCTGTGATCCGAACCAATATAAAAATTACCTATGTAAGTTTCTCTCTTCCTTACTCTTTAAATTGTTTAAAGGAATTTTTATTTTACGAGAAAATTATTAAAAGAACGATTTGCGATAAGAAACCAATTTAACTCCCTCTTAGTAGGGCTGGGCAAAAATAATTGATTTGTGTTGTACTATAGTTAACTGTACTATATTATACCAAAATCAACTTATCCACTCTCACTAAAAGTTCAGTATACTATTTTATGGTTAAGTTTTTAAAAACTAAACTTATAACAGTTTCAGTTCAATTAACTGTGAGAACTGTATCTTAATAATAAAATATTAATAAAAGAGACCGTTCACATAAAATATTAATAATTAATTTTTTAAGACAAGTTTTTTTATCACATAAACTTTTAAAATATATATTAAAGAATTTTCCAGATGAAAATTAATTTATCTTAAATTTGGAAAATTGAAATTCATTAACCATATGATAATTCAGTTCTAATGTTGTGTATATAATATAAACCACTTCTCATAAAAACTATTAAATATAAAAGATTGTCAAATACTAGAGCTGTCAAAACGGGTAATCCGCTTCGACTTGGCCTGGTCCACCACGGGTTGGTCACTTAGTGAGCCAACTCAACCCGGCTCATTTATTAGCGAGCCAGAAAAATCTGAACCCAGCTCGACCTACCACGGGTTGGTGGGTAAACGAATTGGCTCACTAGCCCATTTAATTACAATTTTTTTTTAAATAAAAAAATTATAAACTTTCTATATTCAAATTTAAACAAATTTCACTCCCAAAAAATGATGTTAAACTGAAGACAATTCAAAATAATAATCAAAAGTACAATATAATCCAAATATCATCCAAAAACAAACACAAAAAACATACAAATAAGTTTCTTATATTCATCAATTCCAAAAAACAATAAGAAAATATTAGTTAAAAAATAGAGAACTACTGAACAACATCAACAAAAAATTAATAGTTTAATCTGTAGCACAATTTCCCAACTGCAAAGATAACAAAAATAGTTTGTTCAAATAATATATACTCAAATTTTTTAAATAAAATGAACAAACTTTGATATATTGGGAAAACCCTTATTTTTGTCATTATAAGGTTTTCGAAAAAAAAACAAAAGAAAGATAAGTGAGAAAAGAAAAATGTGGAGAAAAGAGAAGAAAAAAGGAAGGATGTTTTATATGCTCCTCAAGGAATTTCAGTGAAGAAGCGAGAATGACAGCATTGTAAATGAGAGCAAGTTCCGTGAGAGTGATTTGTGAGAGCAGAGGTTACTTTTTTTTGTATACACAGTGAGTGAAGAGAGTATTTTATTTTTAGGTTTCATAAATAAAATAATAAATTAAAAAAATGAAATTAGGTAGGTGGGTTGGCGGGCCAACCCGGCCCACCACGGGTTCAACCCGCATGAACCGGGTTTAAATGAGCCGGGTTGAAATCTGACCCGCATAAAAAAATTTAATTTTTTCAAACTCAACCCGGTCCGAACCCGTGACAGACCGGATTGGCTCTCAGATTGTGACCTATTTTGACGGCTCTATTAAATACAAAACATTTTTTTTCTTCTTCTTTTAGTTGGATTTGACGAATGATTTTATGTACATTTTACCGATAAATTTATTCACATATCTAACAAATGAAACATTTATCCCATGAATTTACTCAGATTTTCAAAATAACAATGAATTTTATCCTAAATTCTAAAAAATTCATTTAGCACCAATTTATTTATAAAAAAAAAAATCAATTAGTAACGGACTGAATAATAAATTTTACCAAAAATAATTGAAGTTTAAAATAAAAATTTTAACATATATTTTACCATAAATTCATTATTAACAAAAATATATATCAATAATAAATATTATAAATTATTAACAAAATTTATCAATTGACAAATTTATAGTTTATCGACAAATGTTATTAATATATCTCCGACCGAAAAAGGTAATAAAAAATTTTATATTCATTACTAAAATTTACTTTATTTATAATTGTGTAATTTTTTATAGTAAAAAAAAAAGTGTTTTTCAAAACCTTAAAAAGGCACAACTATCATACTGAAAGACGTGAGTCTAATAAAGAAGACGAACTCTATTTTCTACATTAAAAGAAACACATGAAAAAAAAATCAAGGCTTCAAAATATAAAAGAAAGTATTGACAAAGATAAAAAAATACAACATATTAATTCTTACAAAGAAAGATAAAATAAGAAAGAAAAAAACTAATTATACCTCGTAACTAAAACACACTATGATATATCATGTAGAAATTCGACGCAGTTAACTGAAATATAGGATGAAAGAAAAATTAAAAAAAAAAAAAGCGTTTGAAAAACTAAAATATATAAAACAAAAATAAATTGGATAAGGAAAATCAAACACATTTTTAAGTTTTTTTATTCCCATCCTGGTGATTTTATTTTATNTTTTATCTTTAACAGGTTTTATTCATAAATATTTGTGAATAAAAAAAAAACTTTATCATTCTCTATTTTCTTTTTGCGGTTTTTTGGTTTACGTCTTTGGGAAGAGTTTAGTGTTTGGTTAATTGAACATAGACTATAATTAATTGAATTGTACTATGATAAACTAAAAATTAGTTAACTAAATTGTACTGCAGTATAATTAAATTATAAAATAGTTTAGTTAAGTTACTTTGAATTATTTTTTAGTTGAGTTCAATTTTTCTGAATTGATTTATAGTTAACTATAAATTTTTATAGTGCAGTAATGCACTTTGCCCACCCCTACCTCTTAGTTTGTTGAATGAGTTAACCATTCCATTGCGTTGCTCTGACACACAGTTTACATAATCTATTAGATTCATCAGATATAAGTACATGTTTAACTATGGCAAAAAAGCAAGTTTTAACTGGTGGGTATAATCGACTAAAACTTGTAGCTATGCCTACACATGTTTACTGAGTGTATTGATGTATTTTGAATGAAAAAATTTTCAAAAATGCTTAAGTTTGAAACTTAACCAATTACATTAATTTCTTAATTGGTTAAATTGTACTTTGATTGAAAATCTTTTTCTTGAATAGACATAACTGTCACAACAGTCATATTTTTAAATATTGTGGCATATATGTTTTGGTTAATCGATTACATGCTCTTGTTAATCTGTTAAATGTTGTGAAATGTAAATATGTTAATACAAAATGAATTACTTAACCGATTACATTATTTGAGTGATCGATTACGTAAAAGTTGTGTAAATCTATAAATAGACGCATTGCTCTCTATTTTCAATAACTTAATGATTCATATCTTTAATATCTAACTTTGTTTGTTGAGATTTATTACAGGAGCGTCCTGATTACTTCAAGAATCAAGAATTCATACATTTGGATAATTCATCAAGATTCTTTGAAGAACTTTGAGCTTTAACATTGTTGATCACTCTTTGCACATCAAGGTGTACTGTACCAAGTCAGTTTTCATTTGCAATCAAGTCTGATTGTGGTTCGTTGTTGTTGTGGCCAGGAAGAGGACTTAGAGTGGGGTATCTTTAAGGGTTGACAAAAAGAGGTTGTTCTTTCTGGGTATTTGCTATAGTTGATTTGGAGTTGAGAGGAGAGTACATTGAGATGGTTATCTTTGTATCTTGCTTGTAAGAACTTGTTAAACAAATAATGGAGCTTGTTTCTCCACACCAAGAGGTGGGTGAATTGGTGTTTAATAAAAACGTGCACTTTTAAAATATTTTTGAACAAATAGAATGATCTTGAAATATTTCTTGCGCAGTAAGCAAAGTAAGTATGCAATCAAAATGTAAAGAGATAAGGAGAGAAAATCAAACACAGTTTTTATACTGGTTCGACCTCAATGCCTACATTTAGTCACACTTCCAATCAACCTTAGATTGGAGAGTAATTCAATATAATGATTAGAGTATTACAGTCAAGGCTGTACAGAGCACACTCTAATGTAAACACCTCCCAAAATATAGAAACAAAATACACCTGCCAACACAGCACCCTACGGTCTTATTATAGAAACCCTTTGAGAATCCCCTCTCAAACTCAAGACTCATTACTCTTGTTTCTGATGTGCACATCTAGGGAAACAACAAATCAAAGATTACGAAATCTTTTTCTGATCAAAACTAGATGCACCTTCAGTCATGCTAATGTGATCAACAAATGTAGTCAACAAATATGCCTCTCAAGAATGCCTAAGGATTCTTCAAATTCTTCACGTTCTTGATTCTTAGAACTTAAAAGTAATCTGTAATCTTTCTACGATAAAGAACAATCAGATATGAAAATGTCAAAGTGATCAAAAGTTATAGAAATACAAACAGTGCGTCAATTTATAGTTATTTTCATATCAAACGCAAAGTAATCGATTATGTTAATAATGTGATCGATTACATAAAATAAATGTAACAGTATTACAACTAACTCAACTCTTAATTAAATTTTTGATTAATGTAATCGATTCACATTAAATGTTAGTCAAACACATTTAAAAATATAACCATATATGACTAGTATCTAATCAGTTTTTAAACATAACAGACTTAATTGAATACATAAAATGGATAGTCCATTAAGTTTAAAATAAATATAAAATAATGGTGTTTTCAACCGTTATCAGCAACATCTTTAGAAGATGCATTGCAATTTTTTTAAAATTAAATATACAATTTAACCTTTCTTTTTCTAATGTATTTGACCTATTTCCAATACTTACTATTTTAATATTGATATTCAACCTTTTTTTTCTTATGTATTTGCCCTGTTTCCAATACTTACTATTTTAATATTGATATTGTGTGAAAATCATCATCTAATCATTTGTTATCACCAAAAGTAAAAGTTATCGTAATAAAATTATATTAATCAATGACAATTAAACTTTCCATAAAAATTAATTCATTTAGTGATAATAATATATGTGCCTTATTACAAAAAACTTAAATATCTATTATTATGGAGGGTGCTGTAGATTCAGCTTTTTGATAATTACTTTTGTATAATTTTTAAATTAAAAGTTTACCCTTTAATAAATGAAAAATAATTTGTTTATTTAACAAAATAACTTCTCTATTCTACAAATTCACTACATAATTCTTAACTCAAAAATAACCATCACACATAATATTTTAATCAAATCCGGTTCACCATGAATTAGTGAGTTAACAGATAGGCTTGTTTTTCTTTTTCTATTCAAAAAACAATAATTTTTTTTAATTAAAATATAAATAAAGGAAAAAGGTTTTTTTTATGATAAATCAAATATAAGATTTCATTTAAATAAAGATATTATAAAATCTCTTCAACAAAATTTTTAATGACTTCATAACAATTCAAATTTGTTTTTGCATAAAAATTTAAATTATTAAATATAATTTTGTAAATTTTTATATTGTTTAATTATTTCATACAAAAATAATTTCACTCGAATATTCATTTTAATATTTTGTAATCCAAAAAGAAATACATATTAAAAAAATTAAGTAGATTAATGAGACGATCCGACTCATCACATATTCAATTCGGATGACCAAATTATTTGTAAATTGACTTTAAAATTGATCCAAAATTTCAAAAGACATTTTAATCCAACTCAATCCAAACTTCTAATGAATCAAGTTAATTTACATATTCCAACCCATTTTCATAACAACATTAATTGTAACACTTTTATGGGATAAATCATGTTTTAAAATGTATTCTATTTATTTTATTACGAATACATTTTGATTAAGATATTATATAAAGTCATGTCATATGATAATATATATTATCTGTTTTAAGTATATATAAAAGAAATATTCCTTTTGGTATGATATAAAGTTCTCACATGTGGTTGGTGAAATTGTATTAATGAGAAACTTGAAAATCACTCTACTAAATTATTTATAAAAATAAAATAATGATTATTATAAAGGTTAGAAAATATTAGCCTATCTAATTTTTTATCTGTTTAATAATCAAATTGATTCATATTAAAGATTTTCGACATGCTAACTGAAAAATCAATTAAGAAATGAACATTATAAGATAATTACAAACCTATCCAACATAGTTTGATCTTTTATATATATATACATATATATATGAACTTGTTTATCCAAAAACTTGAAAAACACAAGACTAAAATATTTATAAAAATAAATATATATATTTTTTCTTTATAATTAGAAAGTTAGAAGAGATTATTCCTTTATAATTTTTTATCAGCTTAATAATCAAATTCACTCGTATTAAAGATTTCGACTTATTAATTGAAAACATCATAAATAATTATTGTAAGTATATATATATATATATATATATATATATATATATATATATATATATATATATATACACCAAATGAAACACCTCTAACGGAGTGTCACTAGATAATAATAGAATCTAAAATTGTATGCAATTTTTTTTTTAACATTAACATCGCGGAAATAGAAACTCAAAAGTTTAAGCGTTTTAGAACATAAAGTTCAACCTTACAATATCAAATCCATTATTCGAAAACAAGAAATAACTTTAAAACATGATAAATTCCTCATAGGAAATTCCCAAATTTCTCATCGTGCTACTCTAGTCTTGCATTATCTACAACACCATCTACTCCCGTACAAGTACGATCATTGCAGATGGAATCACAACCACAAAAGAAAAGAGTGAGTAACTAAGGACATAACATAGCATATAATTTCAAAGACAACATCATAGCATAGACTAAAATAGTCATCACATCACAACACATCTCAGTATTCAACTCATAACTCAAATCATCACCACCCAGACTATCATATTCATAGCATTACAATACATCACAGTATTAAACTCACAACTCAAATCATTTATACAAGCTTCTGTCGTTTCCTTGAATTTTGTCGTACCAAACCTGTTTCGCAAAACAGGACGATTTGAACCGCCTTCCATCGCATCTTTAGGCCTATCTCCCTGACTCCTCAAGGAATTACGAGTAGAAACTTCGGTTAGGCGCACCTACCGAGCACTATACTCACACGAGCCGAAGTCATTGGGCGAAACATCCAACCCTCTCTAGTCCGCGCACACGAGGATAGGGTGACACTCGAATCTTAGTCTCCATAGAGAACTCAACACACTATCGTATCGCAATATGAACACCACTGGTTCAACAAAAAATCTAAGGAAATGACAGAACACTTGCCCTCACAACTTCACCATCACAACCATACACATATCACCCACATAAGCAAAGTTAACAAAATTCATTGACCAACAATTAGTTAAAAATACTCAAATAATTAAATCTATTTTATGGTGAAAAATAGATTGATTTAATTATTTGAGTATTTTTAACTAATTGTTGGTATATTTAAAAATTTAGAAGAGATTATTCCTATGTAATTTTTTATCAGCTTAATAATCAAATTCACTTGTATTAAATATTTCGACATATTATTTGAAAACATCAGAAATAATTGTAAGATAATTANAAATATATNTNNNANAATNNATTNTNNNANATATATTTNTAATTATCTTACAATTATTTCTGATGTTTTCAAATAATATGTCGAAATATTTAATACAAGTGAATTTGATTATTAAGCTGATAAAAAATTACATAGGAATAATCTCTTCTAAATTTTTAAATACAGTTGGTACATTTTAACAATGTGTTCCAGGTTTTGGTAGACAAAAATACTCTTATATATCATGAATTCTAAGCTTTAGGGTTAAGGGTATTTTAATAATTTTCCTTCTCAAAATTAAAAAAATAAAAAAAGAAACCCCAAACCCTTACTCACCTCTCTCATTCCTCTCAACCCCTTCTCTTTCATCTCTTTTACTCAAACCTTTTCTCTATCATCCCTACTCTAGTCCCAATTGAAAAAAATCAGAAATACTTGCCTTATTTTAATAATTTTCATTCTCAAAACTAAAAAAAAACAATCCCAAACCCTTACCCACCTCCTTCATTCCTCTCAACCCTTTCTCCTTCATCTCTCTCACTCAAACATTTTCTCTGTCATCTCTGCACTAGCCCCAACTAAAAAAA
>NC_028352.1:16592610-16606881 GCF_000741045.1 Vigna radiata var. radiata | reverse complement strand
TTTTTTTTTTTTTTTTTTTTTAAGTTTTGAGAATGAAAATTATTAAAATAAGACAAATGTTTCTGATTTATTTTTTTCAATTGGGACTAGAGTAGGGATGACAAAAGGTTGGAGTAAAAGAGATGAAAGAGAAAGAGTTAAGAGGAATGAGAGAAGTGAGTAAGGGTTTGAGAGGTTTTTTTATTTTATTTTTTTTATTTTGAGAATTATTAAAATATAGTTAACCTTAAATAGAATTCATGATATGAGAGTACTTTTGTCTACTGAAACCCGATACACATTGGTAAAATCTACCAATAAAATTAGCAAACTCATATATATATATATATATATATATATATATATATATATATATATATATATATTTAAAATCTTCTACATTAAAAAAAATTGTGTAAATGAAGGGAAGGAAACTATTTTAAATAACACCTAGGGCTTTTATGTACTAATATCATCACATTCAAATGTACCTACTAAAATTTGTAAGACCCAAAAGTATTGTTTCCATATTCCAAAATAAATACTCCTTTTAAATTTTATAAAGAAAAAAATATGTTAAAAAGTTTATAACTGAAGTTTACTAGTTTTATAAAGATTAAATAAACGAACGTAAACTTTAAAACATTGGAAAATAATTTTGTTTTCATTTTTATAGAAATTATATTTATATCTCTCTAATTTTATTACCTCTTCTTTCTTCTCCTATTTCACAAGATAACCCTTATTTTTTATAAACACCTTTATTTCGTGTGGACCCTAAAAACCTGCAGGCTCAGATTCACTCACCCACTAACACTCTCACCATAAATTGTGACCCTTCTCGCACAAACTCTTTATTCTTTTTTCTCTCTCGAGTTTTTTTTTTTCCGAAAAGCTGAGTCTCGAAGCTAACTCCAAAGAGAGAGAACAATGGTGAAGCCATCCATGCTCAGATCTCTCCACTCCGCCGCCACCCGCGGCGTCTCTCACTTGTCCCGCCGTGGCTACGCCTCTGAGCCCGGGCCGGAACGCAAGGTCGCTGTTCTCGGTGCCGCCGGTGGGATCGGGCAGCCCCTTTCCCTTCTAATGAAGCTTAACCCCCTCGTTTCTAGTCTCTCCCTCTACGATATCGCCGGAACCCCCGGCGTTGCCGCCGATGTCAGCCACATTAACACCAGATCTAAGGTACCCCCGATCTACCCTCTTAACCGGATTATATTATTATGTTTTTTTTTTTTTCAGAATTATAGACTTTGCTGTGTTTTTACGAGGTGCCCTTTATAGGGTCGTTGTAAAGTTACGAGCTTTGTGTAGTGCGGCTTTTTGTGTACCCATTTGTGGGTTTCTTGGAAAGAGTGAAGCTTTAATGAGGTTTGATATACGGTATCGTGTCATCATTGTTGAAATTTTGTTAAGGTGCTAGATTTAGTGTTTTTTGGTGTTGTTTTTTCAGAGGGATCGGGAACTCTGGAGGGTTAATTCGCCCTCTGTTTTTATTCTGTTTTGATTATGGTTATTTCTTTTTAAATTTTGCGATGACACCTATTTTGTGGATAAGATCATCTACAGTTTTTTCTTGAACTGTTGATCTCGAGCCCATTTATGTGGCATAATGATCTAATGAGTATACTATACTTTAATGTTGTAGTATTATTATTCGAACGGTATCGCGGAGATGTACTGATCTACTCTTTTTTTTCCTTGGGGGAGGGAACGGTTCAGAATGGAAGTTTTGCTGTAGTTTGATGTTAATGTAACGATGAATTGAGTTATTTATCTTAGGCACATGGATCTACCCTTTTAGGTTTATTTGGCAGGTGGACATTTACTATGTTTTGATATTAATAGCAGGAGTTGCACTAACACACCCGTTTTGTGCTTAATTTTTCCAAAAATGCAAACTTAACTGTAGTTTAATGTTGAGCTATTCTTATTTTGTGCATTGATGTAGCTTTCTTGTGGAGGTTTTGCAATGATGCAGGCATTATTGTAGTTTTATGTTTTAGTACAATTGCTTGAGCTCTTTTGGAACTATGCGCAATGTTTACTATAGTGTAATGATCGAGATTTTATTTATTTTGTTGATTGGGATTACAGGTTGTAGGGTACCAAGGTGAGGAAGAGCTTGGCAAAGCTTTGGAGGGTGCAGATGTTGTTATAATTCCTGCTGGTGTGCCCAGAAAGCCTGGAATGACCCGGGATGATCTTTTTAATATCAATGCTGGCATTGTCAAGGCACTTTGTACTGCTATTTCTAAATACTGCCCCCATGTGAGTGTCTTTTTCCTTGAGTTGTTTTTTCATATATTTTTTGTTAGTTAATGTTGTTGGCACTGTTAGTATTGTTTTGCTGAATTTATCTGTGGAAAACATATATAATGGTTTAGGGAACCTTCATTATGTTTGGTTTTTGATGATTATTTATTTCTTTACTACGGATGCACTATTTAAAAGTGGCTATTTTTCTGATGAAAAAGTTTTGGGAATTGAATTGATACTAAAATTTATAATTCTTAAGGAAATATGTTTTAAGCCGAACTCAAACTCATAAAATTGACTTGTAAAGTGGGAATGGTATCAATTTATATATTATATAATATAGTCATATCTTTAGTCAATGTGGGATCTTACATCTCCTCACATAGAGGCCTTGACAACTCGATTGTATGACAAGGGGATTTTCAATAATGGTGTGTATGATTGGCCTAATAAATTTGATTAGGAAGATTCTAAATGATTATCATACCATTTTGTGCAAGTGGAATTTAAGTATAACATAATCTTGCAAAATGAATTTGTAAGGTGAGGTTTACATTTATATATTGTCAGTTGGCTGTATCTCTAATTGATGTCAAATCTTCGACATTTCAACTCTAAAATAATGGCTTGTAAGGTGAGGTTTTGTATCAACCTATATATAATAATTGGGTCATATTTCTATTTGATATGGAATTTCTAGTACATCATTTTACATCAAGGACAAGACATTTTGAATGTGGGATTATAGAGAACCTGAGAGTGGGTGGAACAATAGTTCCTACAAATTTTTTTAGGATAGATTTTGAATGATTTTGAAATCATTGTTGAAAGTGGGTTTTAAGCCTAACTCAATATCACAAAATTGGTTTGTAGGGTGAGATTTGTGATATTTGATTTCCGCTAGTTATGATGGTTGATGGTATTATTAATTGGTTGATATGAATTCTTTCCTCACCCACTTGAAGCATAGGATTTAGTAATCAAAAGTGTAATTGTGTGCATGTCCTGTTTTATAGTATGACTTTTTATTTGATACTGAATATTTTTATCTTTGGAATCAGGCCCTTGTGAACATGATAAGCAATCCTGTGAACTCCACTGTTCCTATTGCGGCTGAAGTTTTCAAGAAAGCTGGAACATATGATGAGAAGAGACTATTTGGTGTAACCACCCTTGATGTCGTCAGGGCAAAAACTTTCTATGCTGGGAAAGCCAATGTTCCAGTTGATGGTAAGTCTACTGTGACAAACATAATTGCTATATTGTCTTGCTTTGGTGGTGATTTATTTAGCAACCTACTGATGGAACAACTGAGGTAGACTGTTTGATCTCAGATTTCATTTTCATGGTTGTGTGAAGAAAATTCCAACTAATTTCAAGAAAAAAAAAAACAGTAGTGTTTCTTGCAAGTGGGTAGGGGTTGTAATAATGTATTTCCTCTTTTGAAGAATAATTTGTATTTAGTTGTATGTAACATTTGATTTGATTTGGGTTTGTTTTCTGTTTCTGCAGGTGTCAATGTGCCTGTTGTGGGTGGCCATGCAGGCATTACTATTCTACCCCTATTTTCTCAAGTACCTTTCTGCTCTATGAATCTAATTTTCCTCCCTGATATCTAATCTGTTTGCCTAGCTTGGTATTTGTGTACTGAATCCTTCTAACTGTTTTTCAATTGTATAGGCTACACCAAAAGCCAATCTTGATGATGATGTCATCAAGGCTCTTACAAAGAGGACTCAAGATGGAGGAACAGAAGTTGTCGAAGCTAAGGCTGGAAAGGGTTCTGCAACTTTGTCCATGGCGTAAGTGTGTCATTAACTAATTATTTATCTTTAAAGTTAGTCAGAGAAGATCATTGATACTAATGCAAGACTGATGTAAAATCTAATCTTGTATTTTATTTTATTATGTATCTTGCAGATATGCTGGTGCCCTTTTCGCTGATGCTTGTCTCAAGGGCCTTAATGGGGTACCAGATGTTGTTGAGTGCTCATTTGTGCAATCCACTGTCACTGAACTTCCTTTCTTTGCTTCAAAGGTCACTGAACTGCATCATTTTATTGTGTTTCAAATTTTACTGCTTCCCGTGCTTAAAGGGGGCTCCCCGATTTGTGAAAAATACATATCTTTTTTATAAAATTAGTGAAAACAATTAAGGTTCCATTTTATAAATATTAGTGTGAACAGACTGTTTCCTCAAACCAAACAGTACCTAAGATTCGTATATTTTCACCATGCATATGGCCCTACTTGCTTTTAACCTCTGTTGTTAGACTGGTTAGTTTGTGTCCAGTCCTAGAATGACAAAACTGGTCTCCAATTTGAACTGGTCAAAAACTGAAAAATCTATTGGTCAACAAATTAAAACAAGCTGAAGGTTTTAAAGTGAAGATTTACTTTTTTCCTTAAAAGTAAAGATTGTCAAGTATTTTGTTATTTTCACAAAGATTTATTTGATGTGTAAAATTTGAATGTGAAAAAGTTATATGAAGTTATTTTAAGTTTCTAGTATTGTTAACATGTTACACCATTTCAACCATTGTTCAATCACAGTTTAACCCTGTGATTGAACTTTGAACTGATGTCTGTGATATAGTGACCGCCTTGACCAACCGGCATAAATGGTCATCCATGTTGGTTTACTGCCTATTGCTATTGACACCATGATGAAAATGTGTTGCAGGTGAGGCTGGGGAAGAACGGTGTGGAGGAAGTTCTGGGATTGGGACCTCTCTCTGATTTTGAGAAACAAGGCCTAGAGAGCCTTAAGGGTGAACTCAAATCATCAATTGAGAAGGGAATCAAATTTGCAAACCAGTAATTGAACACCTCAAACACATGTCTGGTAGGTAACTGGATATTCCTAAGAACCAAATCAAAATTTTGCAATCTCAGAACCATTGTTGTATTGTTGCCGGCAGTGGTGGCGGCCTTGTTGTTTTGTTAAGAGTAGGTATACGCCATGGTTTAATAATTTAAGTATGAGAGCCTTCTGTTAAGGGATTCATCAATCTTAAAACCAGTTTTAGGTGTTGGCCATTCAGTTAATAATTGTCCCTTTTAACTGAGGTTTCACATAATGTAATTGCAGGGTGTTACACCTCTCTTCTTGTTTGATTGTTTTAGCAGTCTTGTGAAAACGTTTTCAACCTTTTTGTTGTGAGGTCAGTAAGATAAAACTTGGACTTTGTTGAAGTTTGATTACTTTTTCAACATGTTCTTACTTATTTCTTATAATATGGTTAAATTTTTGTAAAAGCTATAAAATTTTATTGGTGGTTTTTAAATGTTGTGTTTTTCCCAAGTTTTAGTTAAGAGTTCATATACATTCATCTCACTGGCCAAGTCAAAAAAGCAATGTTGGTCAACAACATTATTTAAATTTTTAAAAGATTATAACAATCAATAAAATATCGTAACGCCGGCATTCAAGAATCTTAGTTAAATTAATCGATTATTAATATTCTTAATCAGTTGTAGGAGGTTATTTTGAAGGACAAAAGGGTATTATTTTAATAATTGTTTTTTACATCAAATCATATGATTTTTAAAAAATCTTTTAAATCTTCTCTTTCAACTTGAAGAGAAGAATTTGTAAGATAAAAAATATGTAGAGTTGAATGCGTACAAATAAAATAAAAGTGGAGCCATTTAGCAAGACGAGGAAAACTATTTGGGAATTAGTATGATAAGAATCACCATTTATTTCTTTCATTTCTCTTTTACCCAAAAATATTATTTCTTTTCTTAATTATATACAGTAAGGGCACCGTTTTATAAAAGTTATTTCTTTCATTTTTCCTTTAACCTAAATGTCAGTATTATTTCTTTTCTTTATCAATATAAATCCTCTCCTAGAGATACGTAGATATATATACTTTAGCTCTTTTTAATCTTTACCTATTTTCTTATCTTTAAATTTAGTTTAAATATATTTTTAGTTTGTAAAACGACTGAATTTTGATTTCAAGTTATACATAAAGTTTTATTTATTTATTTTTTCATAAAATTTCATATAATTACTTTTAGTCATTTTAAAATGTGTCAAATTTAGTTTAGATTCCTGTAAAATATTATGTTGATTTCTATTACTCTAAGTTTTATATAGCTTTGAATGACTAGTTGAATTTTCATTTAAAACACACTACCAAGTAACAATGTTACATTATAGTAGAGATCAAATCAGTGATTTTTCAATTTTAGAGGGACTATACACACTTAAAATACGCATTTTATTTAAATTAAAATATGCATGTTTGTTAGTCAAGTAGGTATAACAATGGGGGGACATGTATAATGTAACGTTGAGTATATTCATTCCTTCTTTAAAATCTCATATTTTTTTCGAAGTAAAAATTAAATTCATTTCGATTTAGTATAACATTTGTGTCTCGTTTTCGTTATTGTCTGATAATAGATATTTCTATAATCTTGCTCATACCTGTTTCATATTATACTATAAATAACTATTTTTTTAAAAGTCACAACATGAAAAATGGGATTTTGTTTTTGAAAAATATTGAGGGAAAATACAAGGATTTCAGTAAACTTGGTGAAAACATCAAATCAGTTCAATGTTGAAAGAAATAATGAAATCAAATAAAATCAAATTAAAAACCAAAGAGAAAAAATATTTTTATATTACCTAATAAATTAATGACTTTGAACACTTGAAATTTAAATTGATAGTCAAATATTTTGACTGAGGCAACAAATAAATAAAAAGTTAAAAATATTGAAAAGGAGTAAAATTGATCAAATGTATATTTTAAAGATGATTTAATTTGATAAAATTAAGGTTTATATATCTCTTTAACTATACATCATTTGAAGAAAAGGGAAATAAATGTGTAACTGAGGTTTGCGATGAGAAAGAAAATAGCTTAAGGATATGAGTAAATCTGATGGATATTGAATGTGTTTGACAATTGAGAAAAAAAAATTAATAATTATGTAGCAGAAGAAAATTTCTTCAAACAAAATGAAATAAATTACAAAAAATGTAAGTATTTTAAGTAATTTAATATATAATACTAAAATGTATTGATAATTTAAATAGGAGAACAACAACATCTATGTAAACTTTATTGATCAACTTATTTATATTACTTATCAGAACTCCATTGTGAAAAGAATTTTAAAACATTATTCAACCATTTCTTTTAGTATTTTCTTGTGGTTTCAATTGACATTAAAGCTAACTTTTGGGATAAGTTCGTAATAGAACTAGAGAAAAGATCCAAATGGAAAACGAAGGATACACAGTCAACTATCCCTTTTCTTAAGGATGAAAAATTCGATTGTATGATTGCACTTTTTTGAGTCATGTCACATAAATACGTGGGACGTGGTGGAAGAGGGAAATTATATTCCCCTTGATGAGATGGGTTAAGAATTGCTAAAAAGTAAGTAGACCAACGAGCAAAAGAAAAGGTATCTTCTAAACTTTAAGGTTCAAAATTAAAAAATGTGTGTTCTTTTTGAAGAATAATACAATAAATTTCATGCATACAAGGGAGTCAAGGAAATGTGGGATACTTTGGTTATCACTTATGAAGGATCACAGAAGTGAAGAGAAACAAGCTCAATCTACTAGCCAAAAAATATGAGTTGTTTACTATGTTGGAAAAAGAAAGCATCCAAAATATGTTTAGCATATTCTAGATAATCTTGAATGAGTTAAAATCCTTAGAAAAGTCATATGATAGTTTTGATCATATAGACAAATTTTTGTGAAGCCTTCCTACACAATAGAGATTGCAGGTGACAACTATCAGGACATCCAAGAATATGGAAAATATGAGCTTAGAAGTTCTAGTGGGAATGCTTAAAGTTAGAAAAACTATTACTGAAGACCATTATTAATGTCAGGTTATTGGTTTTGAAGAAAAACTAAATATTTTGGAAAGAAAAAATGAAAATATTGTTTTATAGAATAAAAAGCTTTTAGAAACACGACCATTACTGAAGACGTCAAATGTGTTGAACTCCTCAAACGGGAAAATGACACTTTACATAAAATGTTAGAAAGAATGTTTGAAGGAAAAGAACGTTTGGAACTACTCGTCAAAGGATGCAAACACTCTTCCGACAAACGAGGATTAGGATTTATAGGTGAATTAAACAATAGTATGCCTAGACCTAGTGATAACGGTTGAAAAATAGTTATTTTCATATGTCTATTTAGACCAAATTACACTCTTTAAGGCTTGGAATGAGCTTAGAATCAAGTAAAACTTAATAAAAGAGTCAGTTGAGAGTCAAAAGCTGTTTTTAGCAATATTATGCTTGTTTTGTATTGTTTTGTAGTTATTTTGATGAAAGTGAAGATGGAGATTGAAGATGAAGGTCTTAAACTCAGGAAAAAGGAAGAAAACTAAAGAAAAGATGAGTCTAGGGACCGCTCGGCGGCAAAATTCACCGCTGGGCGGTCTAGGGCGAGGAGAAGGCACCTGGTATGGGCGCTGGGCGGATTTGCGATTAGAGGCAAACCGCCGGGCGGTGGCGCGATTAGAGGCAAACCGCTGGGCGGCATAAGTGCGCCGCCAGGCGGTTGTCCGTTGGGCCTGGGCCTGTTTTCTGTGACATTCCTCAACTATAAATAGCCCTGTTACGATTTCATTCTCATTCTTTTGACAGAGAAGGGCGGCCAGACCTACTTTTCACTCCTTTGAGAAGATTTCTTGGATGCTTAGGCTCCTTTTCATCCTTTCTAGGGTTTGCTTTTCCACTTTTCCTTCACTTTTCATCTAGGTTCACCATGACAATGGTGAACTAAACCCTTTTGTTGTTGGGAGAAACAATGTAATCTTTTGAAACTCTCTTTTATTGAAACTCTTGTTTATTTATATGATTTTTCATATGCTTTGATTATCAATTGTTGGGTTCTCACCTGCGCGTAAGGCTTTTATCGTTTAACTCATTCGGTAACTGTTGTTTGTCTTTATTGATACGGGGACGTACAATAATGTCATGAACTGGTGCGAAATTCCTTGATTAAGAAATACTCGCCTAGGGATAGAGGGTAGGACGATCAATTGCTTTTGCTTATATTCTTAATGCATTATTAATTGCTAGGGGAGGCTAGGGATAGCAAGCCAATAATTAGTAATAGGCTTTTTTCGCCGAGGGATCGAGTAAGGGTACGCCAAGAAAATAATTAGATAACAAAGCACAATAAACAAGAGGAGTAGATAAGAGGGAGCGGATATGATGAAATTGTAAACCCCCAACAACTCCATTCATCCATAGTCTCTTTTCGTCAATTGAATCAAATACTTTGCATGTTTATTTTCTGTATTTGCATTCACCACAACTATTTCTTTTTACAAGTCTTACGATTTTAATTCACACGAATGAGAAAACCTTTCGAGTCTCATGGGAAGAACGATATCGAGCTTTACCGATTATATTACTTGCACGATCTTGTACACTTGCCAGTGACTCAACACCTAGCAAAAACTATCCTACCAAATTCAAAAAGAAAGTCTCAAGCATCTCAAATTTTGCATATACCTTCGAAAAGAGAAGAATGCACAACAATAACAAAGCAGGATCCAAGACCATATGGGTACCTAAAGTGAAAATTATTCCTCTTACAAATGTGCTTAACTGCTACAAAGATACAATTGTCATGGTACCTGGACAGTGATTGCTTACGACACATGACAAGAGAAAAATGTATGTTCCAAAGCCTCTAGAACAAAAATGGTGGATCAATCACGTTCGATGGAAATAAGCGCTGCAAAATAATTGGAATTGGAAATATAGGTACAAAATCCTTCCCTTCTATTGATAATGTCTTGTTAGTATATGGCCTGAAACATAATCTACTTAGCATAAGTCAATTATGTGATAATGGAGATAATCTTATCTTTAATAAAGGCCAGTCTAAAGTCCTAGATAATGAAGGTATACTAGTATTTATTGCAAACAAACAAGGAAACTTGTACAAGATAGACCTAGATGAATTGCATGCTCAGAGTAACTCATGTTTACTCTTTATAAAAGACAAAGCAATATCATGACACAACAAATGTGGACGTGCAAACATGAGATTAATCTCAAAGCTGTAGTGCCTTGACCTCATGAGAGAGTTACTTAAAGTATTATTTAATGATACCATCTTTTGTAAGGCATTCATGAGAGGAAAACAATTCAAAGAATCATTTAAAAGTAAAAGTATGATTTCCATGAAAGGACCTATTGAGTTGCTGCATATAAATCTATTTGGATCTACAAGGATAACATCTGTCAGTGGTAAACGCTATGGACTTGAAATTGTAGATGATTATTCTAGATGGACATGGGTTTTAATCCTAACCCAAAAGGATGAAACATTTGAGGCCTTTTGTAAACTCTAAAAAAGAGTTGAAAATGAAAAAAAAAAATTGCAAAATTGTTTCAATCAGAAGTGACCATGAGGGTGAGTTTGAAAACAAATTATTTCAAAACTTTGGTATCAAACACAATTTCTCAACTCTAAGAACATTGCAACGAAACAGGGTTGTTGAGAGAAAAGATAGATCTTTGTAAGAAATGGTCAGATCAATGTTAAATGTTTTTGATACATCCAAGAACTTCTAGGCTGAAGCAATTAACATAACATGCTATATTCAAAATAAAGTTTACATTAGACCTTTTCTATTGAAAACCTTATATAAATTATGGAAGGATAGAAGACCCAATATATCTTATTTTCATCCTTTTGGCTATCAATGTTCTATAATAAATATCAAAGATAATCTTGGAAAGTTTGATGCTAAAAATGATGAAGGAATTATGCTTGGATACTCTGAAAGGTCTAAGGCATTTACAGTTTATAAATCTAGAACGTTTAGAGTGGAAGAGGTTGTCCATGTAAGATTCAATGACCTTGAGCCTGACTCTAAGAAGTCAGAGCTAGATGATGAATTCATTAAATTGTAGATAGACGACACAACGTCCAAAGAAGCAAATGCATCGTCTGCTCCAAAAGAATCTGAAAAGGAAAAAAAGTCAAATGAAGCTAGAGCATCTAAACTCGAAAGTAAGGAACTCGAGGTGAAAAGAAAGCTTAAGGCACTACGTCGTCTAATGGAAAAAGATCATCTTACAAATAAAATTTTAGGAAACAATAAGGAAAATGTCAATACCAGATCCTTCCACAAACATAGGCCAACAACTCTTATCTCTCAAATGGAACCTTCCAATATAGATGAAGCTTTGGAAGACGACTCAAAGGTAGAAGGCTTATAACGGTTGAATTTACCGTTGTCTATGATGCAATTTTGGTATAAAATTGAATCTCTTTGGCTTTGAAACTTGCTTAAACTCTTGTTTTTAGTTTATTTTTGTGAATAACAAAAGTTGAGGTTATACTTGATGATTTTTATCACTAATTCCCTTGATTTTTTAGGTTATTAGAATGATTTGGAAGGGAGTTAAAGTATCAAGGAGTTGGAACCCAGGAAGGACACAAAAAGCAACAGAAGAGAATGCTACAAAAGGTCGCAGGACGTCTTGTTGCCCTCTTTTGGGGCCCTGGGTGCAGGCTCTCACGCAACCACGCCTGCTTGCCCCCTTCAGGAGGCCTCAGGGGTGATGTTCTCACACCAGCGCCTGCTTTTATTGAGAGATGAATTTCAAAACATTACTCAACCCCCATTCTATTGTTTCCTGTGGTTTCAATATGTACTGAGGTGAAGTAGAGTAGATCATTCTTGAATATATTTATTTAATTTTTCACTTCTCTCTTCTACATTTCTCAACAACAACTTTTTCTTCAACCTTTCATATATATATATATATATATAACCGTTAGACCAAGAAGTTGACTTCTGAAGAGTTGATAGCCTTTAGACGTGAAGCCTAACTTTAGTCTACTTTGTAGGGTTTAGAGTTTTTTCTGATAGCCTGAAGCGAAACTGGCCTTTGTACAATGTGACAAGGTAGATGGTTTCTAGGAAACATTCCCATAATGTTCTTGTTTTCTCAAAACGTCTTTTTCTTGGGTGCCATTATTTTGATAATATCTTTATGCTTTATTGATTTGCATGGATATAAAGAAAAAATGTATAAAAGCATCAAGGTACTTATTCTTACATGCATTAAATGTTTTCATCATTGATAAACATTAAGTTGTGTAGCGTGTTCAAGACATTTTTTTTTCATTTGTCATTTCATTAAAAAATGCATCACTTGGTAAAACAAATGTATATTCATTAGGTGGTATAAAGAAAAGATGTTTTCTCAAGGCTAAAGAGTTTGGTGGTGACTTATAAGATGATGTATTCTTTAGAAAGCTTTGCTTGATATAATACCATATTGAAGGAAACATGTTTTTTATCCTTAGTGTTATATAAGAGTTAGACTTCTCTTTCCATAAGAAGCTAGCTTATTTTTCTTATATAGTCTATTGAGAGATTTCAATGAGACACTTTCTCTTAGAAGTTGTTTATGATTTTCTAATTCATTTAAACAATTTGATCTAGAAAACATTACTTCAGCTCTTGGTTTCAAACGTTATAAAATGCTTCTTCACTATATGTGTGTCTTATGGGAATGTTTGTGTAACCTTGTGTTTATGTTCAAGCGAGGTTAGTGCTTGGATGCTAGATCATACATGTATAATTTAGTTTAGATGTTATGTGGTATAAATACTCTATGAGGAGTTTTATATCGTTTAGTGTAGGTTTTTGAGTTGGCATTTTACTTAATGGGACAACTATGATTTACTGCGATATGTTATGTTCTATTTATACTTTCGTAGCATTTAGAGTATGCATTTTCATCAGAAGCTATTTTTGTGATCAAAATTACTATCATTTTTATTTTGTCCTAGTGATTAAGATAAATGATTTTGTTGGTTAAGCACTTGTATATTGGGAAAACCCAAATGTTTGGACGTCTCTTTATACATCAATACTTTGTTGATTATTGTTTGATAAATTTCAAAACATGGATTGTTGAAGATTATGAGTTTGTCTCAACATGCCAGACTTGAGGAAACGATCTGGGCAACGATGGAAAATGAAGAATACATGGTAAATCGCTCTCCCTTGTAGGGGGAAAAGTTTGATTACTAGAAGCAATAAATGATTGCTTTCTTTTAGTTAGATCTGTCAAATAGACCCCTATAATAGGTCCTGGCCCTAGCCCATGTGGGTTGGGGCCAAAAAAGGCCACAAGGCCAAAAAAATCCTTTATTAAAAAAGCACCCAGAGCTAAAAAGCTCCAAAGTCCTGTGGGTCAGGGCCAACCCATGGACTTTCCTTTAAAAAAAAATAAAACTAAATATCCAACAATAAATTCTATTTTTACATAGAAAAGAAACACTTAAGTGTTTCTTGCTTTTGTATTACTAACTAAATCCTCACATAAACACTTAAATTAGTTACAATAAAATTGTAATATATATATATATATATATATATATATATATATATATATATATACTTTTATAATTAAATTAAAATATTTATTAATTTTTATTGGAAAATACACATACACATCTAGTTTTACGATAATCTACTAATAAAAATAACTTACAGAAAATTCGATTCACCGTAATCAAATAAAACTTAATATAATGAAAAAAGTTGATTCATTGATATTATAAACATAATTATTGTGATTACTTTTTTTTTTAGTTTTTCTTTATTTTAATTTAAATTTATTTAAAATAATACGTTATAAATATCTTATTCTCGATAGCCTTACTATATTAGTTTTAATAATTTTTCTTTTGTATTTTTCTCCTTCAAACAAAAATTTCCTTACGTCATTCCTTTTACAGGTGGATATTTATTTCATTAACTGCTTAATATCAATTTTAACTTTTAATTTCTATTTTCTTATTACCCTTCCATATACTATTATTTTAGAAAAATTTTATGATTAAAATTAGTATCTCCAATTTATTTTATACTAAAGAAAGTAACACGAAACGCGATAGATAACATAACCAAACGTATATACAAATATATGATAATTATTAAATAAACAAAAACATGATATATATATATATATATATATATATATATATATATATAT
>NC_028352.1:16582191-16590265 GCF_000741045.1 Vigna radiata var. radiata | reverse complement strand
ATATATATATATATATATATATATATATATATATATATATATATATATATATATATATATATATAAATGACATAAATATTTTTTCAATAAGTTTGACTTCTTAAAAATAATAATTAAATAAATATTAAAAATTGTAGTTTTTTTTTTCGTATTTAGTCTCAGAATTTTTAGTTAAATTTTTTAAATTTTAAATTTTAAGAAATATAAGTATCAAAATTAAAATTAAAACAACTTTTATTATTATTTTTTACATATTCCATATATTTTGAAAAATATATATCAGTAATGTATCATAATATTGTCTATTCAAATCTAAGATAATTTATACTTTAACAATATGTCCTTTTTTTATGAAAAGAAATAACATATCAGTAATGTTTTAACACTCTTTCTTTTCTTTTATATTAAGTTTAGAAAAAGAAAATAAAAGAAATATGAAAAGTATGAAAAGATGGAAAATGGAAATAGTAGTTAATTGCAGTGAATTTATTAATGATTAGAAAAGAGGAGATGAAATGTTGATGCTATAGAAGACAATAATTTTAGGGGTCATGGGGGCTTAACCCGGCCCTACTGCAGTGCCAACCCATTTAATGGGGCTAGCGGGACCAGAGGCTTTGAAAAGGCCCCCTACAGTGTGGGCTGAAAAAATAAGGGCTAGCTCTATGAAAGGCCAGGGTTGGCCTTGGGGCTCTTGGGAAAATTGACAACTCTACTTTTAGTCATGTCACATAGATATGTAGGATGTGGTTGAAAATGGAAACTTTATACCCCTTGACTGGTGATGAACTGTCGATAACTAGATGGACACATGAGCAAAAATACAAGTACTTCCTAAACTCAAAAGTGAAATTCACTAATGTGCACTCTTTCAGAAGAAGAATATAAGAAGGTACATGCCTTCAAAGGAGCCAAGGAAATGTGAGACACTCTGATTGTCACATACGAAGGTTCCAACGAAGTAAAATGAAATAAGTTGAGCCTTTTGACAAGACAATACAAGGTGTTCTCAATGGATGTCACATATCCCTTCATCATGACCACTCTAAATAACATGCATGTAATCAATTATGCTATCGGAATCCACTTGAATTGTTCTTGATGAAAACAACTTCGTCTCAACTATGTCTAAAGAGTTATCCTTATGAGTTCCATGCATGCCTCTTCCTTTCAATACAATTGACCATTTATGATTAGGGATCAACAGCATTGAATGATCATTCATCAATTCTTCCACACGTTCATTTGTTTGTGATGTTGTAAGGTTGTCTAATACTTCTCCATGTCAAGTCCAAATTGTATAACTCTTTACTATATCGAAGATGAACATGTAATTATATATTTCCCTCAAATCCTGATGTTTCTAATTCAAGCTACGAACACAAGGACAATAATATATCCTATTCATAAAGATAATGTATTCTTGAGCATATTACAAAAACTTAGAGGATCCCTTTTCATACTTTTCCCTAACATGATGTACATTCATCCAACATCTATCCATTCTAGATTTATTACAAATGAAAACTAAAATACAATCAATAAAAAAAATAATTGTAACTAATAAAACATCTAATAAATTAGATAAAAACAATTAATAAATATAAAATTATAATGAAACTTAAGAATGCAACTAATAAACATAAAGTCTAAGAATATCTAATAAATTTAAAATATCTAATAGTATGTCTAATAAATATATAATAATATATCTAATAAATATCTAATAAATTTAAAATTATCTAAAGTCTAAAAAATTTAAAATATAAAATTATTTAATATTATCTATTTTCTAAAAAAACCCAGTAAATCTAATAAATATAAAATTATCTAAAGTCCAAAAAATATAAAATAACATAAAAATCTAAAATAATATAAACAAAAATATTAAATAACTATTAACACTAAAGTTAATTAAACCCTAAAATATCTAATAAATCTTAAACTCGTAAAAAAAAACTCATATACATGGTTAGTCATGCATCAAGCACATTCCAACAATCCAAAGGGATCAAATTATAAAGTCATAATCATTATGTTCATACATCATCACACAATGCCCAAGTTCAAGGGAGAAGATAAAGAATACAAATGTCAATGTCAACAATAATAAGGAGAAATGATGTTATTTAGTGTACCAAACACAACAAAAGAAGAAAATGGAAGCTTTGAGTAACAATGGAGGCCTTACCGAGGTCGTAACTCATGTCATCATCATTCGCAGGTGCTTTTGTTTGCACAATGCGAAGGAGAAAGTGGAAAAGAAGTTGGCACCAATACTTTTTTTAATCGGAGAATGATATTTTATTAACTTTTTAACAGTAGGATATATCTCACAATTTTATTAGTCTGTTTAAATTTATTTTAAAAAAATATTTAAATCGGACCAATCACAAACTGTCGCGTTATCAAAAAATTATACAAAAGAATTGATAAAAAAACTTTTTTCTTTTTAACCACTCTTTATGTCTGACCCATTTCCAATTGAACATAAATTTTAATTTTTACTTATGATCCGTTTAGGTTAAGCATAAATTTATGTCTGACACATACAAATTTAATGTAAATTTATGTCTAACCTAAATGGGTCAAACTAAAAATAAAAATTTATGTTTGATTCACCTAAAAATTGACATTATTTAAAAAAATTACACTATGCGTTTTTCCCGTTTGATCTCAGTTGGTCGAACATAAATTAACATACATAATAAGTAATTTATGACAAGTGGAGACTAAATTTGAGATGAAAGTTTATGTAGCAACTTCCACAATTTAGTCACAAAAATTAAAATTTGTCGCTATATATATTTAATCTCAAAATTCTTGTTCCTGTTTGTTTTATTTTTCTACAAAATTATTTCCTTCACAACTTAATTTAATTGTAATTTTATATAATTTTTATTTTTTTTATTAGGTATCTCAGGAAATCATTGGTATTCTCCATGTACCAAGTGAATTGTGTTATAGTTAAAATGCTTAGTCTTGTGAAAGTATTTCAAGGGACTTCAAGTATCACTTAAACTTTCACCTTAGGAAAAATTAATTAAGCATTTGTCAATCAATTCATCAGTTTCCTTACCTATGCCATGTATACGTGTAAGGTTTCGTTCTTTTAATTACTTCTTGAATTAATATAAAAATTTGTTTCTTGATGTCTTGCTAACATCTTTATATTTGTTTGTTTCTTGTTGAGATTTTAATTCAATATCGTGTTATACAACTATTTTATTATGTTTTCATTAAGTTTTGAAAACAAAATTAAATAAATAAATATTTGTAGAGTCCGCATACAATTTCATTATGCATGGATATTTTTTGCTTTAATAAACTGAAGATTAATTATTGTGTATTATTTCTGCAAAAGTTTAATTTATTGTTTTTATATTTTAATTGGTTTAAAATGTCTCAATCTAATTGCAATGCATCAGAAATTCGTTTGGTCATAACGTAGGTTTTTATCAATCACACATTAGTTTTTCTATTTTCTCTGTTTTTTTTTTTTTTAATTTTTTTCTTATCTTTGGTATAAAAGGCTTAAAAAGGAAGAATACTTGAAAAATTGTTTGAAAAAAAATAAAAAAGAATATTTGAGTACATGCCACAGTCAGCTAAAAAAAAGCTTTTAACATGTTAAACAGGTATAATACTCCTTTAAATATACTGTTGTGTCCTACTATCACATGGTAAAAAGATCAAAATGGTGATGTCAATTTATAGTAATGGTAACAATGATTACTATTGTTATCTTAACTATAATAATAATAATTATGATAATAACAAAAATAATAATACAGTGTTATTGACTTTAGTGATGATAAAAGTAATCATTATCAACACCTTCATGTTTGTCTAAGTCAAGGTGGCAACCATAGCAAACATTATAGTATTATCATATTATAGTATTATCATAATAGTAATTGTAGAGATATTAATTATGGTTGTAAATATGAAAACATATTATTTTAGTTTAACTAATTGATTCACACATATTGTCGGTTTTGTGTTAAGTTTTCACGAATTTGTTTTTAGTATCACTTTAAAAAGCTTTTTACAAATGAAAGTATGTTATTTATATATAAACTCATGTTTACCTTTTATTTTTTTTTCTCATCTAAGATTTGTTTGTATCCAACAATAACTTTAGTCATGCATAGATAAAACACTCAGACTAGTTCATTCACACTTCAAATATTTTTCTTTGTAATTGAAAGTTGAATACATGTCAAAGTAAAGAAATTTTCAAAATTTAAAAGCATACATATATATATATATATATATATATATATATATATATATATATATAAAAGTATTTTAGAGTCGTAGTACTACATATTAAAATATATACAAAGAATACCTTTGTTCACAATTCTATATTATTTTTAAGAAATTATAAGTTCTATTGAATAGATTTTCAATACATCTAATCAAAATATTAAAAAACTTAACTTAATTTCCAAGTTCTTCCCAGATTAACATGTGTTACCACCAATTTAATGGAAAACCTCATTCACAGGTCTAAATCATCACCAAGAAGTGCATTTGAAGATAATCAACCACATTTTTATTTAGCAAGAGAAATGAAAATACATTAAGAGCCAATAATTGGCTCATTCTTTTTATTGATAATAATATTGTTAAACCTTGCAACACTTCATTGACTCATGGTTTTTTAATGACATTAATTAGCATACATCGAGCAGTTAAACACCTAATTGGGTACATTGTTTTTCAATATATATTTTTTTCCAAATGCATTGAAACACATTATTTTATATTAAAATTCATAAAAATACTAGTGAAAATTTGGACCAAACATGCATTCATTAATTTGACGAATTTAGATTCTCTGTTGAAATTTTGATATCATATTTCTGCCATAGTTTTAAAATAACATTGATAATATTAATTTTTTTAATATATCAATGTATTTTGAAATCTGAACAGAACGACAACATCAAAAACACTAATAGAGAACCTGAACTCGAATTTGACATGTTTAATGATGATCAGGATCTGGTCCTGCAGGTGAAATTCTTTCCAACCTTCCACCAAGCATTGACCTCTTTCCATGCCACTTTCCATTTCTCACATTGTTGATTACTTCACGTAATCCAAACTTACTATGAATCTTCTTCTCCATTGTTGTGAGCTGAGGAACATTTCGAGCTTCTGAACTCACGAATGTCAGAACAATTACGATGATAACAAGTAACTGTCTTGGCTTAACTGAAGTAGCCATTGTCTCAAAAAAACACAATGAGAAGAAAAAAGTAGCTATTTTAGCAAACCCTAAAGTTCTTTTCTAGTGAAATCAGTGACAGAAGTAGCTTGGTGTTTTAGAAGACCAACATATACCTATATATATACACACATCAAAGGCTTGAAGTGATTTATGGGGCAAGATTCTAAAGACTAGCATATCAAGAATCATATTGGAAGGTCGTGTAAGCAGATAAGTACCACCCAAAAATTCCTTGTCTTATCTATTTTTTTTTTGTGTTATCATTCTTCTGTCCTATGCATCAAGGTCAACATATATATTTATTTGGACAATTTTTAATGAGAAATAATATCACGACACATTTTAGGATGATTTGACACAGAGTATAAAAGTAAAATGGTTATAAAAAATAAAAAAATAGTATCAAATAATTATAAAAAAGTTAGAATTGTCAAAAGAATATTTTTCATTTTTAATACATAAAAATAATAAATTTGTTTATAAGTTCAAATTAACTGTTTTTTAATATATATTACTTTTTCAATTTTTTATCTTTTAAAGCTAACTAATTTTAGGATCAAATGTTTTTCATCCACAAACTATTATAAAAATTATATTTTATGTATTTTATTCCTAAATTAAATCATAAAATATTTAATTTCCTCCACCACATAAAAATCATATAAAACATCTCGTTAACAAATGACATGTGAAATGTTTCTCACATCATAAAATTTGACTATAATATAACCATTGTTAGATGAAATATTTTATATTACTTTTAGAAAAATGGAGGAACAAAATATTTTATAATTTAGTTTCGAAATACGAATTTTTTTTGTAATAATTTAAAGAGGATCCTTAATTTTAACTCATGTAAATATTTATTTTATTTTTGTTTTATCATTGTTTACTTTAAATAAATTTGTGAAGGAAATTATCCAAATACTATCATCGGATTTTGATTTATTTTTTCAATCTTATATATGCCAAGTGATCCTATTCATCTCAGGTTGTCCTATTTGTGGATTAAGAAAAGCAGAACCGACTAACACCCTTTAGACTTTAAATACTCCTTTTTAAAGCCATTTTTTGTCATACGAATGTAGTGTGCCATGAAAAGCTTTTATGGTTTCTCCACAATCATATCAGCCATTTTCTTTTCTTGGCTTAAATGCCGTCTTTGTCGTACTAATACCTTTCATTTCCTCAATAAATGATTTTTTTAAGCATTTACGTTGTCTTTCATGTTGTTATTGTTTTTTCTTTTTTAGAGGAAAATTAGAATAACATAAGCATAGTGTCTTGGCATGATCTGAATCTATTTTTTTATGTATAAAAGTTGAGGACAAAGATTTAGTCATAGTTGCTAGCTTTATCTATCATGTATCACTGCAAAAATCTGTAATTTTAGTGAGAGTTATTTTTAATGTTACTGGGAGTTTTAATCATCGGAAAATATAATTTTTGTGATTACAAAATTCTTTGAAAAAAGGTGTCAAAATTAACACAGATTTTACAAAAACCGTCGAAAATAATAGAGATTTTACAATAAGGGTTAAATATGTTTTTAGTTTCTATATTTTGGGACGATTTTAGTTTTAGTCCCTCTTTCAAGCTATAGTACAATTTAGTCCTTCAACTTTAGAAAACTCTAGTTTTAGTCCTTTTTATCAAATTTTTTAAACTTTATTTGTTGTTTCAAGCACCTTACATTATAGCATTTGGATTGTTTACACTATTTGACACATTTTTGCTTCAATGTTAACTGAGAAACGCGTTTGAAACAATAAATAAAGTTAAAAGAATTTGGTAAAAAGGACTAAAACCAGAGTTTTCTAAAGTTGAAAGACTAAATTGTACTATAGTTTGAAAGAGGGACTAAAACTAAAATCGCTCCAAAGGATAGAGACTAAAAACATATTTAACCCTTATAATAATAACAAAAATTTTATAAAAACTGTCAGAAATAACAGAAGTTTTATAATAGCAAAGGTTTTGCAAAATCACAGAAAATGGCAAAGGATTTCGTAAAAACCATCGAGATTGGCCGATGTTTTGCAAAACCGCCACTACTAAAAATATAATTAGAATAATATATTATCTTTTTGTGAAAATTCAATATTACTACTAAAAATAACTAAATTATAGTTAAAGCAAATTCATATACCTCATCTCCCACATCTCCCAACTTAGTTTTGTAGATTACTACTGCAAATGGGAGTTTCAACACAAGCTTAAGAAATATTTGAGGACTACTCTTTGTCTATTATGTTTGATACATATAATTGTTGTTAAATAAAAAGAAGGATTTTGTGACAATTATAAATCGTCATTCTATCTTCATGTATTAAAAGAATATTTGTATTAACTATCATGTTTTGTGGGAGATAGGATCCTTTTTTAACATGTCCTTGCATAGATTATAATAAGCACAATTTTTTTTTACACATTCAATGACAAAATAGGAAGAAATTTAAATTCATACTGTCATAACCTTCACTGTAAATATTATTATTTTGGACCATGATATTTTAACAACTTTTTGACAACAGATTATATGTCACTATTTAATTGGTTTGTATATTTAAAACGGAAAAATCACAAATTGTCACATAATCAGTTATAAAAAAGTTGTAAAAAAATTGTTAAAGATACATTTTTTTAGAGCTGTCAAAGAGGCCCTATTATAGGCCCTGGCCCTAGCCCATGTGGGTTGGGGCCAAAAAAGCCCACAGGGCCAAAAATGCCCCTTATTAAAAAAGCCCCCAGGGCTAAAAAGCCCCAAAGCCCTGTGGGTCAGGGCCAGCCCATGGACTTTCTGTTTTACAAAAAAAAATTAAATATCCAATA